>NW_028253130.1:0-72620 GCF_964263255.1 Lissotriton vulgaris
ATATAAAATAAAATAAAAATATATAGAATTTCAATGTTTTTTACAACTTTTTTTCATTTTATGTTAAAAATATGTAATGTAATTTAAAAAAAAATATCTAAAAATAAATAGTTAAAAAAATGTAGTAAAACTGTATCAAAAAATAGATATTACAATTAATACATTTAAAAATTGTCATTGAAAAAACCTTTGAAATTCACTGAAAAAACCATAGGTTTCAGACATGTTATAGTTAGAAATTAGCATTTAAAAAACCTTCGAAATGCACTGAAAAAACCATAGGTTTCCGGTCTGTTATAGTTAGGGATTTTCATTTAAAAATCCTTAGAAATTCACTGAAAAAAACATAGGTTTTAGGGGTATTATAGTTAGCTGGACATTTCACTCATACAAAACCATTGAAATTCCTCAGTTATAGTTAGTTGTACTAACTATAACTCGCGCGCCCGCAATCCACTGCTGATGATGTCACATATTACATCATTTATGACATGGTCAGTGACATCACTGATGACATCACTGATGACATCTCAAATGACATCACTGATGACATCATCCATGTGGCAATCTGATACACCTCATCATCCACTAGTATAACCTTTCATCACTCACTATAAAATATAGAGTTCCATGTTTGAACCATTGACTCACCAATAAAAGTTTCTAAAACCCACTCAGTGATTTCTAGGTCTCCACACACATCTAAACACTTACCAATAAATTCACTCAAACATCCTGAGAAAGATCAATAGAACACTATTAAATGTACTTATACACCTATATCAACATTACCCACCAGCACACATTTTATTGACTTGTACAGTCATCCTACTCACTTATTCAAACAATTGATCATACTTACATGTACTCAGCTACACACTTGTACAAACATCACTTTATTTATTCACATAGATAGTAACTCCTACTTAGTGACTTATAAAGTCACTATTACAAGTATACATTTATCTATACAGTCATGTATACAATCACTGAGTCTTATGTATACTTATTTATATACATCTGTCACATACACTGCATTTTATATTTCTACTTTGTTGGACATGTATCATTCACAATTATATTTACTCATCAACACACCCATGAGGAGATTTACTCACACAGTCAACTGTTTTCACATGCAGTCTTAACCTCATATACCTAATAAATCAACTCTTTACACATCTTTGGATAGTCACACACCTCCCACCCAACTACACACACATTCACTGTATACAGTTTGACGTAGCTAGTAACCAACTTATACACTAGTTTACACAACAAGAGACAGAGTAGTACAGATATTCACACTGTTAAATCACTATCCATATATTAAGTGAGACACTTTAAATTAGACACTTAGACAGTCAATCACAGTGTGAATAAATCCTCCATCCAGACACTTATACATCCACTCAGCATTCAATGCAGATTCTTATATATATACAAAATACTTATTTAAACATGGAACCAAACCACATTGACTGGATGATGTCATCAGTGATGTCATATGAGATGTCATTAGTGATCTCATCAGTGATGTCACTGACCATGTCATGAAGTATGTAAGATGTGACATCATCAGCAGTGAATTGCGGACGCGCGAGTTATAGTTGGAGGAATTTTAATGGTTTTGTACGAATGAAATGTCCAGCTAACTATAACACCCCTAAAACCTATGTTTTTTTCAGTGAATATATTTATATATATATATATATATATATATATTCAATGAAAAAACCATAGGTTATACTCCATATATAGTTAGGAATTAGCATTTACAAAACCTTATTTTACTCGCATAAAACCATTGAAATTCCATATATAGTTAGATGCGCTAACTATATATCGCGCACCCGCAATCCACTGCTGATGATGTCACATATTACATCATTCATGACATGGTCAGTGACATCACTGATGACATCACTGATGACAACATCCAGTGACTGTATGTTTCTGTAAAGTTAAAATATGTCTTACATATTGAAGAATGAGTGGATGTATAAGTGTCTGGATGAAGGATTTAGTAGGTGCATGAGTGACTGTATGAGTGAGTGATTAAATGTGTCTCACTGAGTGCATGGGTTAGTGACTAAACTGTCTTAATTTGTGCATCATTATGTCTGTTGTTCTGTAAACTGTTGCATGTGTTGATAAGTAGCTATATGAGTAACTATATGGGTTATTGATTGGTTGCCCAAGTATTTGTATGGGAGACTGAGTGTGTGTGTGGGTGGCTGGGAGGTGTATGACTCTGTGCATAGATGTGTGACCAGTTGATTCACTAGATGTATGATTTCAAAAGTGCATGTGGAAACAGCTGTATGGGCGGTTGACTGTGTGCATGAGTGTATTGGTGAGTGAATGGATATCTCAGTGCTACATGTCACAGTAAGTACATATGTAAAACACAGTACATGTGAGAGTTGACATATATAAATAACTGTGCATAAGAGCCAGTGAATGTGTGAGTGGCTGTATGGATCATTGTGAACTTGTATCAGGGATTGTATAAGAGAGTAAATATGTGTTAGTATATGTTTGAATAAGTAAAGTTTGTATAACTGTATAGTTGAGGAAATTGAGGTGTGATTGATTCTTTGCATGACTGACTAGGTGTGTGAGTAACTCCATGGATGTGTGACAGTCTGTGACTGTCTGTTTACACTGAGTGTACCTAAGGTTATATTACAGTCTGAAGATGTTCATTGTATTATCACATAAATGATATCATCAGTGATGTGATCAGTAATGTCAAATGAGATGTCAAATGAGATGTCATCAGTGATATCATTTGAGATGTCATCAGTGATGTCATCAGTGATGTCATCAGTGATGTCATTTGAGATGTCATCAGTGATGTCATCAGTGATGTCATTTGAGATGTCATCAGTGATGTCATCAGTGATGTCACTGACCATGTCATGAATGATGTAATATGTGACATCATCAGCAGTGGATTGCGGGTGCGCGATATATAGTTAGCGCATCTAACTATATATGGAATTTCAATGGTTTTATGCGAGTAAAATAAGGTTTTGTAAATGCTAATTCCTAACTATATATGGAGTATAACCTATGGTTTTTTCATTGAATTTCAATGGTTTTTTAAAAGCTAATATCTGTAGCTGTACAATGTATTGTTCTTTAAATTTTGAAATATATTTTTCATGTTCTTTAGACAATTTTTTTAAAACATTTTTTTTTGTTCCGCTCCCAGTCCGCGAACCGGTCTGCTTCCCGTTAGCTCAATTTAAAGCCGCGGCTTAGTACGCGAACCGGTCAACGTTCCTTTAGCGTAACTGTTACGTTTGCATGACGTTTTGCGTTATCGCGTAATACCTCGTTGGACGCGCCAAGTTAGCGGACCCGGAAGTGGACCGGAAAGCGGAGCAAAGCGCGAAACGTAAACACAGCAGGTCATGTGACTCGAAAATAACACTTTTCATTGGTTCATTTCACTTTTGGTTTCCTAATGATGTAATACTTGGTCATGTGATATAAAATTAACACTTTTCATTGGTTTAGAATTTTTCCTTCTCCCAAATGATGAAAACCCCTCCTTCTTTCCTCACTCTGACTTTCATCTTGGTGAGAGAAAGACCTTTTTTGATTCATCAGCAATGGCTTCAATGGTTGCTTCTGCCAGTGTGCCCCCACCACCTCCTCCACCTCCTCATGGGAAGAAAAGACTACCTGCTTCACTAATTATAGAAGAGGAGGAAAATCAAGAAGAGGAAGAACAGCAAGAAAATGACGAGTTTTTGCCAGAGGAGCCCAGAAGATATAATAGGAAAGAAAATTATATCTGGCAATTTTTTAAATTTCCTGCTGACCAAAAGAAAGTAAATGCCAGATACGTCTTTTGTCGCATTTGCGGCGATCGTCTTTCAAGGGGCACAGACAAAAAGTACAGTTTTGGCAATCATACAATGCACAGGCACATGAGTCGATGGCACCCTAACAATTACAGCAATGCACAACTTCGCGACCAACAACAAAATCCGCCAGAAATGGCAAGAAGATCTGTTGTTCAGGAGGTATCGGGACCGGAGGCGAGGGAGGTGATCCCGAACATCCAAATCAACATGGGAGAAGTGAAGCAAGTCTGTGTGTGGTGCAACCAGACACTTTGCTACCGCGAAAGTAGCATTACCCTGATAATGAGAGCCATCACCAATCATGTGTGCCCAAAACGCCCCAAAAAGTAAATTCTTTTTTTTTTTGTTGCTCCTGTTGAGCCGTCTTCGATGAATCATTTTTGTTTCCCCCCTCCCCCCCAAAAATAAAAAAAAATACAAAATGTTCAGAAAAAAACAAAAAAATATAAAAAATGTTCAGAAAACTAATAAAAAAAATTTAAAACAACAAAAACAAAAAAAAACAGTTCTTTTCAGAACTACCTCCCCATTATTAAAAAAATTGGTAGAATTCTTTGAACTCTGCCAAGCTCTATTTCTATTAGTTCGCTACCAGTTCGCACTCCGGTACGCGTACTTTGAGCGTACCAAAAAATTTTTTTTAAAAAAAGGAACAGTAAGTATAAGGAAAGGAAACAGACAGTTATGTTACAAAAAAAGACAGCTATAGGGAGTAAAGAAAAGATACTGTTACCCGCAATTCACTTCTGATCATGTCATATATTACATAATTTTTTACATGGTCAGTGAGATCATCAGCAGTGGATTGCGAGTAACAGTTTTTTCTGTTTACTTCCTATAGTTGTCTTTCTTGTAACATAAATGTCTTTTCCTATCCTTATACTTACTGTTCTTGTTTTTAAAATTTTTGGAGATCATTCAGAAACAGTAACATTAATAGAGACAGAATTAGTGAATAATAATGAAGAAGTATGAGAAGAGAGGGACTGAGAAAAATACTTGAAGGAATAGAAAAATTAAGTAATAGAGAAAGGAAGGAGAGAAGTAGCAAACACAGGAAAGTAAAGATTAAAGAAATGAAGCAGTAGAACTAATAGATGTTAAATGTGATAGATTAAATGATTGAGTGAGGGTGACGATAAGGTGTGTCCTCTCTAAAAGTTTGTTTAAGGTGAACCGTACTCTGGGTTGCATATCAAATTTATGCTTGTTGAAGAATACAGACGAGATAATAGATGTGAAGACCTACCATTGCAGTAAAACATGCCCATTTATTACATCAATCATAACATAGTCAGTAACATCATCAGTAGTGGAATGTAGGTTAAAAAAGTAGAAAACATTTACCTTATAATTCATGTTAACTTTTCAAGCAAATTTTTCATACATTCAATCTGTAAAAGAGAGAACAAACATTTCCAAAAATATTAAAACATGTATTTAAAAATTAGAAAAAAGAAGGGAAAAGGTTCAAGAAGAAACAGTTTTTAAACAACTTTGACATTTACAGAAACCTCTACTTCCCTACGACCCCTACACAATCCTAAAGATATTTATTTTAAAAAAACAGTATCTTCATGCTGATGAAATGAGGCCTATTTTGAAACATGATGCTTCTTTTGCATTGCTTATGTCTCACAATAGTGATGCAATAACAGCGCAAAAAAGATGTAAAGCCATCATAAAATTGTGTCAAACATTTTAAATGATTGTTTTAGGATGCAAATAAGATGTGTGCTTTCAAGAGCTTTCTTTGAGGTGAGGCCTATTTCTTTTTTTTAAAAAAAAACAATACCTAGAAGTACAGCACTGTAAGCATTAAAATTGACACTTACAGAAGACTCTGCTTCTCCATATCTACCTCACATTTCTAAATATATATCATAATTTCAAAAATCATAACATTAATTATACATGTTAAATGGTTTATTTTTGCTGTTCTCAGAATGTATCAAATTTCACTTAAATCAGTGACTTGAAGGTATTCATCATGTAACAGCGGGAAAAAAAAAACACAATCAAAATGATTGTGTTTAAAAAACCCATACAACCTTCGAAATCTGATTTCAAAACTCCTTAAAATTAACTTACTTTCAATGACGTCGAACGATCTCCTATGAACAGCATCCACTCTGTTGTGCTACAAATATTTTCAGCCCGCCACTTTCTGAAAGAAAACCTCCATCGATACGTGAAATATGTTACATAGAAAAAAAGACTTCTCTCATTATATCACATGTTTCCACTAGGCCAAATCATGTTGCCGCGATTCGCAAGTCTTGTTATTCTTCCAATCAAATCCCGACATTTTCTATTTTCGCAACTTTCAAAAATAAAATATTTGAGATTATTTTCACAATCCTGGACTACTAATAACTTACTCTTCTTTGTCACTCATGTTCTCCTTTTCCTATGACACTGATACTGCTTACTATGAAGCAGACTTACTTGCATTAGGTTTATATAGTTGGATTTTTAATCTAGACAGCATTGCAGACTTACATTCCCTCTACTTAAAATTTTGGTTTTAAAAACACCAGGTAAGAATTTTTAAGGTCAAACGGCAATTTTTTTTTGAACGTTACAACGGAATCATTACAGAATGACCAGCCGTTTCCAGACTTTAAGTAAGCTGTATAATGTCCTGATGTTGTTGATGGACCATCGTGATAGATAATTGCTACAGTAACAAAAGTCCTCCCTGATATTGACAGCTGAGAAGCCACAAAATTTTTTATTAAAGTTGACAATTTTGATCCATCAGGCCTACAACGTTGGATCATTAAAATGACATACTGGCCATATCTACGTATAAATAATGTTGACATCATATCACATTTACATTGGCTACACTCCATGTTGTGATCCGCTGCATTTACTAGCTTATTAAAGGAGACTGATTTACTGTCTGGCAAAGTTAAATATATAAATCTTTCTGAGTCTACACTAGTAGTACTTGATACCATACAGTTCTCGCAGTCATGCTGCCATTGATAAGAAAGCCCAAACAGGTGATCTACATCTACACCCTCAACTTGCAATATATCAAGCATATACATTAAAAACTCCTGACAATCTTGCTGATTATTTTCAGAGAAGTCTGTTTGACCTGAACATTCATCTAACAGATAACGAACTTCAGACACACTTTCTACTTTTGTTCGATCAGTGCTACATTTCTCGAAAACAGAATTCAACAAACAGCATAAAATTTGTTCAGAATTCAACAGAATCTGTTCTTTTAAACTCTCTAGTGAAAAGAGAACATTAACCACTACATTTGCATAGCAGTTGACACCAGAACTGTTTTCAAATTGAAAACCGACAACATCTTCAACAGAATCCACTTTCTTTCTGCTAACAATTTTCGGTTCATTGACTTTTGGTCTTTTTGCAACAACCTCCCTACTATTACTGCTATTTCTACGTTTGCGGCCTACCACACGTTTCTCAAACAAAGGATATTGAGGCAAATGTGGCGCATACTCTCTTCTTAACCTATTGTATTCCTTAACACAATCTAGATCCGCACAAATGTTTGTGACATCACAGTCAATCAAGTACAATCCCGATAAAGTTCTAACTCGTGACAATGCCACATATGCCATACCCTCCTTGAACACAGAACTGCCAATATTCACCAATGCACAGTCTACACTTAAACCTTGCGATTTATGGATTGTCACCGCATATGCCAAGCAAACAGGAAACTGTTTACGGCGAACATATAAGTCTTTAACAAGCAAAAACCTAGCAGAACAACGACCAATTTGCTGTACTTCCTCAATGCCATCAAATTTAATTTTTAAAAATTCTATTCCATCTCTATTTCTGTATTTCTCAAAATCAACAACATTACCCATTGATCCATTTACCAGACCTCTTTCTACATGTAAATTCCTTCTCAAAATAATTCGGCAATTTAAACACACATTCAAAGTCTTTTCAAAACCCGCTGTTTTAGATATAGTCTTCTCTAATGAATCCAATTTTGATTTCAAATTGTCTGACAAAATAATTGTTGATCCCATATGCTCTAATTTGTCGATAGCTTCAAGTTTCACAATCTCTTGCTTTTCTAAATTCAACATTTTGTTGTTAAAGATGGCACATTCTGCAAGAGTTGGCATGAGACATATCCCGGATTTCTTCTCAGTAATTTTCCGAAAAATATTCTCAGGCACAATCTCTTGTTTGGGATATAATTTTGACAGTAATCGTGCATTTAAAGCTTCTTTCCCATGCTCGGTCACTTTTCCAATTCTAATATCTTGTAGAATATTCTTGTAATCTTCATCCTTTGCCTGACGCATATTTTGATGCAGTTCTGCATAATTGAAGTTTAACCATATATTGACGTTGCCAATGCTCCCTAGGCACTTCCTGGTATCTTCATGCGTGAGTATTTTGAACACAGGTTGACCTTTTACTGGTGTCAGCTGCAGAAGATCTCCGAAAACAATGATGTGTTTCCCACCAAATAACACATCATATTCAGTTTTAAGTACTTCTTGCATTCTCAAATGCACAAAGGCAAGCATGACATTGGAAACCATGCTTACTTCGTCAATGATAAGTAGTTTCATTTTCCTCAAGACTCTTGAAACTTCACAGCAAGCATCTCCAGATAACTTGTTGTATTGTAATTTGTTGTCATGCTCCACCGGCAGCATCAATAGACGATGCAAAGTAATACCTTTAATATTATGTGCTGCCAGTCCAGTAGGAGCGGTGACAACACAAGACAGCGATGACTCAGTCCTTTCCTGCAAATAACAAGAGATTGCTTTAATGAGGAAACTTTTTCCAGTTCCCGCTTCTCCACTCACGTACAGTCGGACAGGCTTCAACGACGTACACGAGCACTCTTTCTTCTCATGACTTAATCCGTGCTCAATTTCCTTGGTAACTTCATCATATATTTTCCTCTGCTCAACGTTGAGTTGTTTTTCCAAGTCTTGTAAGTTAACTGAATCCTCCTGAGCATGTGCCATGGCTCTTTCTACTTCATTCATAGCAGTGGCAGCTTCATTTTCGATAATAGGTCCTCCAAGTGGATCTTGACTCAATGAAACAGAACTCTGACTGTCCTGAGAACTGTCTCTGGCAATCTCGGCTGCAATCGTTGCTTCCTGCTCAATTTCCAAAGTTAGCATTTCTTGATATTTAGAAAAAGCAGGACATTCTATGGACTCCTTGGCTGCATTGAAAGAGTCTTCGTAACAGAGGAAATCTCCAAGCAGTTCCTCTTCTGCACGCCAAGGCTTGAAAAGTTGCAAAAGTGCTAAATAGAAAAACTCCTTTTTTTCTGGAGATTCGCCACTTAATTTTCGATGGTTTACTAATTGGCATTTTCTTTGCTTGACCAGGCATCCCTCACTTCCAATTACAGCATACACTCCTTTCTCAATATCTTCTTTGATGTTCCTCTTGAATATATAATTTTGGAGAACCTCATATAGACAAACATTCTCAAGGTGACTGCTTCGATTTGGATAATATGTATCCAACATGTTGGTCTTCAAAATGTCGGTACTGTTTGGTTCCTTTTCTGCCAAATACTCAATTTCCCGAACAGGTTTTAGAACTCGATTTCGCGTTGCAGCAAGACCAAGACTCGCCCAAACGAGACTCCTGGATTTGGCATAGAGACTTGCTGAAGACAATCGATCAGAACATTCGTAAGCTCCGATTTCTCGATGCGACAACATCTTCAGACTGAAACTGTACAACTTCTTGCTGAGGCTCTTTTCATGGGAAATGTCCTCCCACATATCCTTCAGTTCGGTCTTTTCTTTTTTGGTGATGTAAGATGTCACATACCGAGCCACAGCCATACAGTTGTCAGCCACAAACTGTATATCCATGTTGGCATTCCACATGGACAAAATCACTGGGTTGTAGTCATTGATGTACTTGGACTCTTCGTTCCTTTTCAAATTGTATGTATTCTTGGGTGATTTCCTCATCACATTATGTCGCAGCGAAGACATCAAACTGTTCACTCTTCCTTTAGAAATCACCGGTCGTGGAAAGTTGAAACGACATTTGGTGTAGAACTTGTCCTTGTTTCTGAATTTACGACGACAGTACTTTCCACAACGATGGCTTTGGAAACGTAGAACTTGTTCTCTTAGACTTTTCTTCTCCGTTGCGTTTGGAACAGCACACGTAGAATACTGTTCGATGAAATTCATCACTAAGTCATCCGGATCTGTTCCAAATTTAGGTGCATCCTTGATCCACAGCAACATATGTATATGAGGGGCACCTCTTGCTTGGTACTCCTTTCTCCAGAAGAAATCCAACACCTCTCCAAGAGGTGGATTCTTTTTATTTGTGATGAAAGACATCATAGCTTCAAATCTATGATTGAAGTACCTGCATACATTCACAGGATCCAAAGAACACAGTTCTCCAGGTGTCTTGAATTCAATGTTTTCAATATTTCCATTTGCCTCTCGTAGAAATTCAAGTAAGTCATCCCAGCCATACTCGGCACAGCTCAGAGTGAGGAACCATGTCGGAGTTCCTAAGTTCCTCAGCATACATTTTAAGTCACCATGACGACGGTACCAGTACTCATTAGTACCACGCTGACACGCCATGAGATTAATTAAGTGAGAATCCAAAATACTGTCTTGGACATTGACTTTATGCATAAAGTCACTTGCCGAGATGTTTCGCATCTGTATACCACTTTTTAAGATGTGGTTCACTGCATATGACAGTCCAGACAGATCGCTTTCAAACAGGAGATGAAACAAATAGGGAATGCATTGCCGAAACCTAGGATCTTCTGCATACAATCGTAAAGTCCGGTATTCAGATGCAGGAATTTCACGAGGTCGCTCATCATATCTTCCTCCTTGACCTGTGGGAAATAGCTGTGGGAAACACCGAGCTTCCAAACTTTCCTCCCAAACACTAATGGGACTCCCTTTGGCTTGTTTCATTTGAAACAACTCAATAGCATTCCCCATCACTTCCTTCGAATGCAAAGGATGAACACTATAATGTTCATATATTTCTTCACTTTTAGAGGCCTCTACTTTCTCAATTTGGCCAGCACACAAATCGCTATCCTCTTCATCACTTACTTCCTCTTCTGCAACATATACATTCTTATAGTACTTATTATTTTTCTTCAAATACACTGTTGCCTTTTTGACTTTCCTAACATCCACTAAATCTTGCCATATTTTCTTATTCTTTGTCGGAACCCCATTAACCAAGATAACCAGAGGTTCCTCTTCCACTTTTTCTATTCCAATTGTGTTAATGTTTTTGTTCAAATCTAGAGGCAAATAAACAACTCTTCCCTTTAATCCTCTCTGTAAATCTGCTGGAGGCAATTTCCCTGTCTTTGGCTCCATTCTTACAATAGCCTGAAAGGGATGGATACTTTGAATCAAAATAGATTCATAAGTATTTAAATCCTTCAATTCAGAAGGAATCTCAACCAATTCCAGATTATTATGAACTGCCCTAGCAGGCATCTGGTTTTGGTTTAATTTATTACAACAATAAGTACACACACGTTGATCCGATCCCAAATCAAAATAATTTTCTACCATCAAGTATGTGGCTAAATCCTTCCATTCACTATTATTTTCCCTTTCACTTTTTGCATATAAATCCACTACCTTAGTCTGATTCTTATAATAAGTGCGTCGACAACATACACAAGTGAAATTAGGCCTCTCACTTGATTTCATCTGAAACGTGGCAATTTCCTTCTGAAAATTATCTGTACTGGAAACCTGTACATTATCTTCCACATTACCCTCTACTTCAGGGTCAATTTGAACATTCTCATCTTTACTACCAAAGTAACAAAACTCAATTTCTTCACAAAGATTCTTCACATCTATTTCAGAACCATGCAAAAGAGCAGCACATAACTGTTTAAGCATAATTGCTGGACTCTTAGCATAATACAACATTCTCACTAATTTTCTCACTTTATTATGATGCACTGCTAGCATCCTGAAATGATGAAAAACACTCTGGCATACTCTCCTGGAAAGACAAGCCAGTGAATGACCACGCAAACCTGTCATTTGTCTCACTCTGCAAGGATCTAAATCTTGCAACAACTTCATTTTCTGCTTCAAACTTTTCTTATTAAATGTCCGTATAAAATCACATAGCAAATTGATGGAAACCTGTCGCACACTGCAAATAGAACTACACTTCCAAATGTACACAGGACCCTTAGGACGTCTTCCTAAAACCTCATCACTTAGCGCCTCTTCTGTCTCTGTTGTCACAAGTTGTTCTTTTTCAACTGGACAACCATCCTTCACTTCATAAGCTCGACCACTGATGTCAACTGCATGCACCAAATCATTATCCTGAAAATAAGTCTCCTCATTAAAAAATGCCTCAGAACTTGAACTATGCATCCATTCTCCAGAAAAAACTTCACAAAAGTTAGTACGATTTACTACTCTCTTCCATCTACTTTTTGTTTTGAAATCAGAAATTACCTTGCTTAGTTTCCTAATTCTATTGATTACCAAAATAAACAACTTTCGCTTGATTTCAAAAGCATGATCAATAATTTTCTCTACATTTTTCTTCCTCCTATAAAATGCCGCTTTCTGTTGGCCTTTCTTTTTAATATTTTTCAATAAATTAACTAATATCCTATTACGGAACATTCGTTGTCGAATGTCCCTAAACTGTTGTTTCCTTCTACTATCATGCACAGAGTTATCTCTTCCTCTACCAGTAACATTTGTGATGGGTCTCTCCTTTCCATTTAAATTACTTCTCTTTTTGTTAAGAGACACATTTTTTTGAGCAAAATTTTTTTTACTACAAATATTTCTTAAGAATGATTTCATGCTCTTACCCGGACCTTTCTTGGTGTTTTGACAAGTATTTGGGGAAGAGGACTGCTGCAATAAAACATCATCCTGCTGTCTTTGACGTTTTCTAGCCTTTCGTATTCGACTTCTGGAAGGCATTTTCCAAACTATGAAAGAATCTGCAGTTGAATCTGTGAAAAAATATAATATAAAATGTTATTAACCACTATTACCAAACAGTAAATAAATAACAGTCATCTAAAACTTAATGCCGTACTAATTATTTAACATAGCAAATATTTTCCACCAGCACTGCATCACAAAAATGACACTCAATGGTACAAAACAGGCATACAACACTCATAAATCACTCCCTAATATTTTAAATCATTAATTCAGGATGACGATAAGATGTAGCCTATCTAAAGGTTTGTTTAGGCCCAGATCTTTGGACTGGGGTGAATGTGTGTCATTGATCCACATTCAGTCCATCACCTGTTTTGTTTATTTGAGGTGAGGCCAACACATGGTTGCAGATAAGATTTTCACTGAAAAAAAACCAAGGTAAAAAAACATGTGAAGGCCTACCAATGAAGTAAATCATTAAATGAAAACCAATACATTTCTGGAAATATGCACTACTAGTGCTTCATAAGATGTTTTGGATCATATTTATAAGTTATTTGAGTATCTAGTATGCTATTTTACATTCTTCATGGTGCAAATTTATTGTAAATACGCTCCCACCTGCGGTTGGCAAATTTAGATTTTGATTATGGGAGTTAGATAGGCATGTTAATAATTTCCCAAAAATGGTATATAACCCCAAACAACCTTTGAAGCAAATTCTCTTAGCCATGTTATCCACCTCCCATTGGATAACATGGCTAAGAAGTGCTTGCAAATGTGATAAAAAAAGGCCTGCAATGCATGAATAACGCAGAAAAATCAGCGATATTCATGCATTTTCCAACAAATGCTCTTAGCCATGTTATCCACTTCCTATTAAATAACATGGCTAAGAACTGCTCAGGGCACCATGAGGAACGCTTTCCATTTAAAAAGGGAAAAATAACATCAAAGACACTAAAATGCCTTCTAAATATGAACCCAAACAACCTATGAAGCAATGTGAAAAAAAACTGCCGCAATGCATGAATATAGCAGAAAAATCAGCGATATTCATGCATTTCCCAGCAAATGCTCTTAGCCATGTTATCCACTTCCAATTAAATAACATGGCTAAGAACTGCTCAGGGCCCCATGAGGAACGCTTTCCATTTAAAAAGGGAAAAATAACATCAAAGACACTAAAATGCCTTCTAAATATGAACCCAAACAACCTATGAAGCAATGTGAAAAAAACGGCCACAATGCATGAATATAGCAAAAAAATCAGCGATATTCATGCATTTTCCAGCAAATGCTCTTAGCCATGTGATCCACTTCCTATTAAATAACATGGCTAAGAACTGCTCAGGGCCCCATGAGGAACGCTTTCCATTTAAAAAGGGAAAAATAACATCAAAGACACTAAAATGCCTTCTAAATATGAACCCAAACAACCTATGAAGCAATGTGAAAAAAAACGGCCACAATGCATGAATATAGCAAAAAAATCAGCGATATTCATGCATTTCCCAGCAAATGCTCTTAGCCATGTTATCCACTTCCTATTAAATAACATGGCTAAGAACTGCTCAGGGCCCCATGATGAACGCTTTCCATTTAAAAAGGGAAAAATAACATCAAAGACACTAAAATGCCTTCTAAATATGAACCCAAACAACCTATGAAGCAATGTGAAAAAAAACGGCCACAATGCATGAATATAGCAGAAAAATCAACGATATTCATGCATTTCCCAGCAAATGCTCTTAGCCATGTTATCCACTTCCTATTAAATAACATGGCTAAGAACTGCTCAGGGCCCCATGAGGAACGCTTTCCATTTAAAAAGGGAAAAATAACTTCAAAGACACTAAAATGCCTTCTAAATATGACCCCAAACAACCTATGAAGCTCTAACAGTACATATCCTGAAATTTAATTCATTTCAAAATTCGTTTTTAAACACAGCATATAAATCAATTGTATACCTGCATTCATGAAGAAATGACTAAAAATGTCCTTGAGACACATGAAAGTGTTTTCTGGAATGCCCTAGCACCATTTTTGGGACACTATTAACATGGCTAGGTAACTCCCATAATCAAAATCTAAATTTGCCAAGCACAAGTGGGAGCGTATTTACAAGACACTTGTCCCATGAGGAACACTTTACATTTTAAAAGGCGAACACAACATCTTAGACACTCAAATACCTTATAAATATGGCCCAAAACAACCTATGAAGCTCTAGCAGTACATATCTAGAAATGTAATTGATTTCTTAAATCGTTTTTAAAAGCAACATATCTGTTTCAGCTTACATAACAGACCATGAAATGGCCTCCATGTATTACAATATCTTGTGTAACTGCATGCCAGAATGTTACACCAAATATGCAATTATAATTTCTCTTTGAAACTAATTCTATTAGTATATCACTAGAGACAAAACCACATTTTAAAAACACAGCTTTCTTCATCATTTTCTCCTTAAATCATACTATTCTCTATCTAAATTAAATAAATCTTTTCTCACCTTAGCAAATATTTTTTGAGTTTTGAAAACAGTCTCAGAAATACACCAAATTGTCTTCAGCAGAAGAAAAAGGATGCACTCCAAAGGCTGCAGCTATTGAAAGCACAGAAATACAGATATTCTTTTCACATATCTCTCATATTAGCCAATCATACCTCTTCCCTCACTTTTTTCAAATCAAAATCCTTCCCCCCTCTGCCCTGTCTGCCTTGTATCCATAGCAACCACCTCCTGGAAGACCTCTCATGTTTGCAAATTCACACAACAATGTTTCAATTGAACTCTGAACTCTCAGTGCACCTGCGTATCCAGTGCAATCTTTCATTAAATGTTTCTTACTTGACCATTCAAATTACATCTTTCAAAGAACACATCCATGCACCCTAACTTTCTGTTTTCAGAAATGGAAATGCACCAATCACTGCTAATGAATCATTAGCATTGTAAATCCACAGTTTTTTTTCTTTAGAAACTCCTACTGTTTCAACTGCCCTTTCATTACCACACTTCATCTGACTGCAGAACAACCTTCAGCCACCATGTTTAACGTCTGGATTGTTGGACATAGTTACATCCACTGGGCTCAAAGGTATGCTGAGAGCAGAAATTTACCTAACCTCAATTTACAAGATGTGGAAATTAAGTGGTTGGGCCAAAGAGGATTAAAATGTCACCAATTGATACCATTGGTGAAAACCTTTATGCATTTGCCAAAACCTGACCTGTTAATAGTGCACTGTGGAGGTAATGATTTGGGCACTTTGACAGGGGTAGGTCTGGAAATGCTTTTAAAGGACACCTTTGAGCAATTAATGGCACTTTTTCCTCAAACTGCCTTGGTATATTCCAATATATGCCAAAGACAGAAATGGAGGTGGTCCAACCAATTTTGTCCACAAATTGAGAAAGCGAGGAAGCATGTAAACAAATCTGTGTCAGCTTTCATGAGAGACCATGGAATGGGCTCTCTGTACAACAATAACTTGCGTTACTACATGCAAGATATCTACAGAGGAGATGGAGTTCACTTCTCAGATGAGGGCAACAGAATTTTCATTCTGAATTTAAGACTGTGCATTGGTACCTACTTATAAGTACCTAAATGTACCATAAACCCAAAAGCTCTTCTCAGAGCTACCCTTCATCTGATCACACACTTTTATTATTTTTTTTCTAACTTTTTTCTGTAATTTTCAACAAACTACGCTTAAAGAGCGCTATCCGGTACGCGAACTGGAAGCTAACCGCGCAAAATTTCAAAAAAAAGTTTTTTCTTCGCAAATATAGTCCTCCTCAGCCACCCTCAGAAAACGTAGGGGGGCAAAATACTTGTACCATGCCCCCTTCTACCCATTCAGAACATTATTTACCCTCCATTTTATACCTTGATTCGACCGTAACACAAAATGGTGGACTCCCGTTACGCTCCAAGTACGCGGACCGGACCGCTATCCGGGAAGCGGTCCAAAAAAAAGGCGGGAAAGTAATTTACAGAAAAACGACTAGAGACACTCTCACCAAATATAAATTAGCTCATACTACATAACAATCCCTTTCATTCTCACAAATTTGATTGAAATTTCATTTAGCCATTTAGCCTTTAGACCTCTCCAAATACCGTGAGGTAAATTACTTCACAAAACACATCTGAACTGTTGGAATTGACAACCAATGAAAATGTTACTTTCATTTTCTACTTTTATTACCTGACATTTGATTGGTTATATACTTGAATATATATAAAGGAAGAGAAGAAAACACAGCCATTTTGACTACTACTTCTTGTTGTACAACACCTTTTAATAGCTTCCAAAAACTTCAACTTCTTTGTGAAGGTAAGATATAATTTTTAAAAACGAAATATATTGTGCACTATAACTTAATATAATAGAATTTTTCTGCTACGTATACACTATCCCTCTGTAGTAGTAATGTATTTAGATAGACTTCTCTGTTATAGTTATGAATGGAGTTAGGCTTGTCTTGGTTAAATCACATACACTTTTTTATAGTCCTATTTCCACTCTGATACTATACACTGCCAAAAGATAAATTCACTGATAAAAAATGACTATCTAAAATTAATCCCAACAGTGCCCTATCTCTACTAATATATATTTTCTTATTCAAAATTTCAGGCAAAATGGAAGGCGAACAACAAATTTCATTTTCGATTGAACTGAAGGAGAGCAGCCAAGACAAACTTGATGACTTTATGGATGACAGTAGAGACCACGAACTTCTACAATGTGTTGAAGCAGTAGACAACTTGCTTGAAAATGAAAAACAATTACACCCTATAATAAATTATGACATTTCTGACAATGAAATGTTAGAAAATTTAATAAAGTATGAAAAACAATGAAAATAACAAAAATAACTTTAAAAATAAAGACAACAAAAAAAAAAAAGAAAAAAAACCAAACAATTAACATACAGTCTTTGAAAAGTGTATCATTCTATTATCCTTATAGTACGCTGCCCAGAACGCTTTCCGGTTCGCGTACTAGACGCTCATCGCGAAAAAAAAAAATATATATATTTTTTTGGACCCTGCTGGGCCCTTTTAAAAACACCACATAAAACCTAGGGGGTCAGGGAGGATCTACTATGCCCCCTTATGGAAATTTCCCTCTTTGTTTTGGCCTCCTCTTGTCTCTCGATCCTACCGAGAGAGAAGATGGCGGCTGCACCGGACTGTTTAGAATGTTGACAAACACCGAAGAGCCAATCAGCTTTCCGTGCGCAAAGTTCCGATAAGCGAAAAGTACGCGAACCGGATCGCTGCCCGGACCGCTGTTACAGATATATATCTTGATTTAAACGTTAATTTCTCAAAATCCACTGGAGCACATATATTGAGACCTAGCAAAGGCACATCGGCCTAACAGTCCCTACAATTTTGCCAAGTTTCGTGCAAATCCATTCAGCCGTTCGGGCTAAAAGTGAGTCCAACCGCCCTATGGAAATTAACATGGGAAAAACGCGTTTTGGGACCCCCCTTTTTTCTCGGGCCCCCCTTGATGAAACCCCCCCAAATTTTCAAGGGCTGCTCAGAAACAAAATGTGCCATTTTCCTGAAAATTTCAGCCAATTCCGTCCACAAACGCCAAAGTTATTAGACATAGAATTTTCAGAAATCCCATAGGGAAAAAATCCTAACTATATATACCTACTGGCGACCGCCAGTAGGTAATATATATATATATATATATATATATATATATATATATATATATATATATATATATATATATATATATATATATATATATATATATATATATATATATATATATATATATATATATTACCTACTGGCGGTCGCCAGTAGGTATATATAGTTAGGATTTTTTCCCTATGGGATTTTTGAAAATTCTATGTCTAATAACTTTGGCGTTTGTGGACGGAATTGGCTGAAATTTTCAGGAAAATTGAATATTTTGTTTCTGAGCAGCCCCTGAAAATTTGGGGGGGGTTCGTCAAGGGGGGGCTGAGAAAAAAGGGGGGTCCCAAAACGCGTTTTTCCCATGTTAATTTCCATAGGGCGGTTGGCCTCACTTTTAGCTCGAACGGCTGAATGGATTTGCACAAAACTTGGCAAAATTGTAGGGACTGTTAGCCCGATGTGCCTTTGCTAGGTCTCAATATATGTGCTCCAGTGGATTTTGAGAAATTAACGTTCAAAAAAAGATATATATCTGTGACAGCGCTCCGGTTAGCGCTCCGGTTCGCGTACCTTTCGCGTAACGGAGCTTTGCGAAGCGAAGCTGATTGGCTCTTCGGTGTCTGTCAACATTCTAAACAGTCCGGAGCGGCCGCCATCTTGTCTCTCTGTTGGATCGAGAGACAAGAGGAGGCCAAAACAAAGGGGGAAATTACCATAAGGGGGCATAGTAGATCCTCGTTGACCCCCTAGGTTTTATGTGGAGGTTTTAAAAGGGCCCGGCAGGGCAAAAAAAAAAAAAAAAAAATTTTGTGTGGGGAGCGCCCGGTTCGCGAACCGGAAAGCGTTCTGGGCAGCGTACTATAAGGAAAAAAGAATGATAGACTTTTCAAATACTGTATGTTAATTGATTGTTGGTTTTGTTGATTAATTTTTAATTTCTTTATTTTTTAAGCAATTATTTATTATTGTGATTGTGTTTCAAAATTTAATAAACTTTCTAACATTTCACTGTCTGAAATGTCATTATTTTCATTGAACATAGTTTGTAATTTCTGAGGGTGTAAAATGTCCTCATTTTGAAGGAGGTCATCTACTGCTTGCACACATTGCAGTAGTTCTTGGTCCCAAGTTTCATCCATAAATTCAATATAATTTGGATCAATTATTTCCTGGCTGCTCTCTTGCAGGACAATTTGAAATTCAACTTTGTGTTCGCCTTCCATTTTGCCTGAAATTTTGATTAAAAAAATATATATTAGTAGAGATAGGGCACTGTTGGGATTAATTTTAGATAGGCAGTTTTTATCAGTGGATTTATCTTTGGGCAGTGTATAGTATCAGAGTGGAAGTAGGAATATAAAAAAGTGTATGTGATTTAACGTAAGTAAATTCATAATTATACAAGAGAAGCCCAACTCCATCCATAACTATAACAGAGAAGTCTATCTAAATCTATAACTACTACAGAGGGATAGTATATAACTATCAGAAAAAGTTTACCATATTAACTTATAGTGCACAATATACTTCAGTTTTAAAAATAACAACTTACCTTTACAAAGAAGTAGAAGTGATTAGTGAAAATCCAATTGAAATGTACAACAAGAAGTAGTAGTCAAAATGGCTGTGTTTCCTTCTCTTCCTTTATATATATTCAGGTATATAACCAATCAAATGTCAGGTAATAAAAGTAGAAAATGAAAGTAACATTTTCATTGGTTGTCAATTCCAACACTTCAGATGTGTTTTGTGAAGTAATTTACCTCACGGTATTTAGAGAGGTCTACAGGCTAAATGGCTAAATGGAATTTCAATCAAATTTGTGAAAATGAAAGGGATTGGTATGCAGTATGAGCTAATCTATATTTGGTGAGAGTGTCTCCAGTCGTTTTTCTGTAAATTACTTTCCCACCTTTTTTATTGGACCGCTTCCCGGGAAGCGTCCCGGTTCGCGAACCAGCAGCGTTACGGGAGTCCACCATTTTGTGTTTCGGTCGAATTAAGATACAAGATGGAGGGCAAATAATGTTCAGAATGGGTAGAAGGGGGCACGGTAGACTTATCTTGACCCCCTAGGTTTTCTGAGGGTGGCTGAGGAGGCTTATATGTGCGGGAAAAAAACATTTTTTTTACAAATTTCGCGCGGTTAGCTTCTGGTTCGCGTACCGGGTAGCGCTCCGGGGAGCGTATTTTGTTGAAAATTAGTGAAAAAAGTTAGAGTAAAATAATAATTGTGAGTGATCAGATGTAGGGTAGCTCTGAGAAGAGCTTTTGGGTTTATGGTACATTTAGGTACTTATAAGTAGGTACCAATGCACAGTCTTAAATTCAAAATGAAAATTCTGTTGCCCTCATCTGAGAAGTGAACTCCATCTCCTCTGTAGATATCTTGCATGCAGTAACGCAAGTTATTGTTGTACATGGAGCCCATTCCATGGTCTCTCATGTAAGCTGAAACTGATTTGTTTAGATGCTTCTCAATTTGGGGACAAAATTGGTTCGACCACCTCCATTTCTGTCTTTGGCATATATTTGAATATACCAAGGCAGTTTGAGGAAAAAGTGCCATTAATTGCTCAAAGGTGTCCTTTAAAAGCATTTACAGACCTACCCCAGTCAAAGTGCCCAAATCATTACCTCCACAGTGCACAATTAACAGGTCAGGTTTTGGCAAATGCATAAAGGTTTTCACCAATGGTATCAATTGGTGACATTTTAATCCTCTTTGGCCCAACCACTTAATTTCCACATCTTGTAAATTGAGGTTAGGTAAATTTCTGTTCTCAGCATACCTTTGAGCCCAGTAGATGTAACTATGTCCAACAATCCAGACATAAAACATGGTGAGAGAAGGTTGTGCTGCAGTCAGATGAAGTGTGGTAATGAAAGGGCAGTTGAAACAGTAGGAGTTTGTAAAGAAAAAAAACTGTGGAGTTTCAGTGCTAATGATTCATTAGCAGTGATTGGTGGATTTCCATTTCTGAAAACAGAAAGTTAGGGTGCATGGATGTGTTCTTTGAAAGATGTAATTTGAATGGTCAAGGAAAAAACATTTAATGAAAGATTGCACTGGATACGCAGGTGCACTGAGAGTTCAGAGTTCAATTGAAACATTGTTGTGTGAATTTGCAAACATCAGAGGTGTTTCAGGAGGTGGTTGCTATGCAAAAAAGGCAGAGAGGGCAGAGGGGGGAAGGGTTTTGATTTGAAAAAAGTGAGGGAAGAGTTTTGATTGGCTAACATGAGAGATATGTGTAATGAATATCAGCATTTCTGTGCTTTCTATAGCTGCAGCCTCTTGAGTGCATACTCTTTGTTCTGCTGAAGACAATTTGGTGTATTTCTGAGACTGTTTTGAAACTCAAAAAGTATTTGCTAAGTTGAGAAAAGATTTATTTAATTTAGATAGAGAATAGTATGATTGAAGGAGAAAATGATGAAGAAAGCTGTGTTTTTAAAATGTTGCTTTGTCTCAAGTGATACACAAATAGATTTTGTTTCTTTGAGAAATTGTAATTGCACATTCTGTGTAGAAATCTTGCATGCAGTAAAGCAAGTTATTGTTGTACATGGAGCCCATTCCAAGGTCTCTCATGTAAGCTGAAACAGATATGTTGTGTTTAAATACGTTTTTTGAAATCAATTACATTTCTGGATATGTACTGCTAGAGCTTCATAGGTTGTTTGAGCCATATTTATAAGGCATTTGAGTGTCTATGATGTTATTTTTCCCAATTAAATTGAAGAGCTTTCTCCATGGGGCAAGTTTCTTGTAAATATGCTCCCACCTGTGCTTGGCAAATTTAGATTTTGATTCTGGGAGTTACATAGCCATGTTAGAAATGACCCAAAATGGTGCAAAGGCAATCAAAAAACGCTTTCTTGTGTCTTAAGGACATTTTAAGTCATTTCCTCTTGAATGTAGGTATACAATTGATTTATATGTTGTGTTTAAAAACGTTTTTTGAAATCAATTACATTTCTGGATATGTACTGCTAGAGCTTCATAGGTTGTTTGAGCCATATTTATAAGGCATTTGAGTGTCTATGATGTTATTTTTCCCAATTAAATTGAAGAGCTTTCTCCATGGGGCAAGTTTCTTGTAAATATGCTCCCACCTGTGCTTGGCAAATTTAGATTTTGATTCTGGGAGTTACATAGCCATGTTAGAAATGACCCAAAATGGTGCAAGGGCAATCAAAAAACGCTTTCATGTGTCTTAAGGACATTTTAAGTCATTTCCTCTTGAATGTAGGTATACAATTGATTTATATGTTGTGTTTAAAAACGTTTTTTGAAATTAATTACATTTCTGGATATGTACTGCTAGAGCTTCATAGGTTGTTTGAGCCATATTTATAAGGCATTTGAGTGTCTATGATGTTATTTTTCCCATTTAAATTGAAGAGCTTTCTCCATGGGGCAAGTTTCTTGTAAATATGCTCCCACCTGTGCTTGGCAAATTTAGATTTTGATTCTTGGAGTTACATAGCCATGTAAAATATGACCCAAAAATGGTGCAAGGGCAATCAAAAAACGCTTTCATGTGTCTTAAGGACATTTTAAGTCATTTCCTCTTGAATCTAGGTATACAATTGATTTATATGTTGTGTTTAAAAACGTTTTTTGAAATCAATTACATTTCTGGATATGTACTGCCAGAGCTTCATAGGTTGTTTGGGCCATATTTATAAGGCATTTGAGTGTCTATGATGTTATTTTTCCCATTTAAATTGAAGAGCTTTCTCCATGGGGCAAGTTTCTTGTAAATATGCTCTCACCTGTGCTTGGCAAATTTAGATTTTGATTCTTGGAGTTACATAGCCATGTAAAAAATGACCCAAAAATGGTGCAAGGGCAATCAAAAAACGCTTTCATGTGTCTTAAGGACATTTTAAGTCATTTCCTCTTGAATGTAGGTATACAATTGATTTATATGTTGTGTTTAAAAACGTTTTTTGAAATCAATTACATTTCTGGATATGTACTGCCAGAGCTTCATAGGTTGTTTGGGGCATATTTATAAGGCATTTGAGTGTCTATGATGTTATTTTTCCCATTTAAATTGAAGAGCTTTCTCCATGGGGCAAGTTTCTTGTAAATATGCTCCCACCTGTGCTTGGCAAATTTAGATTTTGATTCTGGGAGTTACATAGCCATGTTAAAAATGACCCAAAAATGGTGCAAAGGCAATCAAAAAACGCTTTTATGTGTCGTAAGGACATTTTAAGTCAATGAGGAAACACAGGTGATGTGATTGTGAAATGAGGAAAAGAAACTCCACATTTTTCAATTACATCACTAGTGTTTCCTAAGTTTATGAATGACATTGTGCAGATGAAGTTTAGGTCTGTCCACGGACACAAAAGAGGTGTGCCCTTTGTTCAACAGTGAAGTGGACATGACTTACTTCATTGGTAGGCCTTCACATGTATTATTTCCTTTGTATTCTTCAACAAGCGAAAATCTCATCTGCAACCGTGAGTAGGCCTCACCTCAAACAAACCTCTGGATAGGCCACACCTTATCGTCATCCTGAATCAATCATTTAAAATGTTAGGGAGAGATTTATGATAGGTGTATGCTGTTTTGTACCACTGTGCGTCACTTTTGTGACGCAGTGGTGGTGCAAAAGATTTGCTATGTTAAATAATAAGTAGGGTGTTACGTTTTTGATGACTGTTATTCATTTACTGTTTGGTAATAGTGGTTAATAACATTTTTTATTATATTTTACCACAGATTCAACTGCAGATCATTTCAAAATTTGAAAATGCCAACTAAGAATCGAATTAGAAAGGCTAGAAAACGTCAAAGACAGCAGGTTCATCTATTACTGCAGCAGTCCTCTGCAAAAAAAACTTGTCAAATCACCAAGAAAGCTCCGGGTAAGACCACGAAATCATTCATAAGAAATATTTGTAGTAAAAAAAGTATTTCTACAGAAAATGTTTCAGTCCAGAAAAAGAGAAGCAATTTAAACGGAAAGGAAAGACCAATCAAAAATGTTACTGCTAAAGCAAGAGATAACTCTGTGCATGATAGTAGAAGGAAACAACAGTTTAGGGACATTCGAAAACGAATGATCCGCAACAGGATAATAGTTAATTTGTTAAAAAATATTAAGAAAAGCCAACAGAAAGTGGCATTTTATAAGAAAAAGAAAAATGTAGAGAAAATTATTGATCAGGCTTTTGAAATTAAGCGAAAGATATTTATTTTGGTAATCAATAGAATTAGGAAACTAAACAAGGTAATTTCTGATTTCAAATCAAATAGTAGATGGAAGAGAGTAGTTAATCGAAGTAATTTTTGTGAATTTTTTTCCGGAGAATGGATGCATAGTTCAAGTTGTGAGGCATTTTTTAATGAGGAGAGTTATTTTCAGGATAATGATTTGGTGCTTGCAGTTGACCCCAGTGGTCGAGCTTATGAAGTGAAAGATGGTTGTCCAGTTGAAAAAGAAAAACTTGTGACAACAGAGACAGAAGAGGTGTTAGGTAATGAGGTTTTAGGAAGACGTCCTAAGGGTCATGTGTACATTTGGAAGTGTAGTTCTATTTGCAGTGTGCGACAGGATTCCATCAATTTCCTTTGTGATTTTGTACGGACATTTAATAAGAAAAGTTTGAAGCAGAAAATGAAGTTGTTGCAAGAATTAAATCCTTGCAGAGTGAGAGAAGCGACTGGTTTGCATGGTCATTCACTGGCTTGTCTTTCCAGGAGAGTATGCCAGAGTGTTTTTCATCATTTCAGGATGCTAGCAGTGCATCATAATAAAGTGAGGAAATTAGTCAGAATGTTGTATTATGCTAAGAGTCCAGCAATTATGCTTAAACAATTATGCGCTGCTCTTTTGCATGGTTCTGAAATAGATGTCAAGAATATTTGTGAAGAAATTGACTTTTGTTACTTTGGAAGTAAAGATGAGAATGTTCAAATTCACCCAGAAGTAGAGGGTAATGTTGAAGATAATGTACAGGTTTCCAGTACAGAAAATTTTCAGAAGGAAATTGCCACGTTTCAGGTGAAATCAAGTGAGAGGCCTAATTTCACTTGTGTGTGTTGTCGACGCACTTATTATAAGAATCAGATTAAGTTAGTGGATTTATATGCGAAAAGTGAAAGGGAAAATAGTAGTGAATGGAAGGATTTCGCAACATACTTGATGGTAGAAAATGGTTTTGATTTGGGATCGGATCAACGTGTGTGTACTTATTGTTGTAACAAATTAAACCAAAACCAGATGCCTGCTAGGGCGGTTCCTAATAATCTGGAATTGGTTGAGATTCCTTCTGAATTGAAGGATTTAAATACTTATGAGTCTATTTTGATTCAAAGTATCCATCCCTTTCAGGCTATTGTAAGAATGGAGCCAAAGACAGGGAAGTTGCCTCCATCAGATTTACTGAGAGGATTAAAGGGAAGAGTTGTTTATTTGCCTCTAGATTTGAACAAAAACATTAACACAATTGGAGTAGAAAAAGTGGAAGAGGAACCTCTGGTTATCTTAGTTAATGGGGTTCCGACAAAGAATAAGAAAATATGGCAAGATTTAGTGGATGTTAGGAAAGTCAAAAAGGCAACATTGCATTTGAAAAAAAAAATAATAAGTACTATAAGAATGTATGTGTTGCAGAAGAGGAAGTAAGTGATGAAGAGGATAGCGATTTGTGTGCTGGCCAAATTGAGAAAGTAGGAGCCTCTAAAAGTGAAGAAATATATGAACATTATAGTGTTCATCATTTGCATTCCAAGGAAGTCGTGGGGAATGCTATTGAGTTGTTTCAAATGAAACAAGCCAAAGGGACTCCCATTAGTGTTTGGGAGGAAAGTTTGGAAGCTCAGTGTTTCCCACAGCTATTTCCAACAGGTCAAGGAGGAAGATATAATGAGCGACCTCATCAAATTCCTGCTTCTGAATACCAGACTTTACGATTGTATGCAGAAGATCCTAGGTTTCGTCAATGCATTCCCTATTTGTTTCATCTCCTGTTTGAAAGCGATCTGTCTGGACTATCATGTGCAGTGAACCACATCTTGAAAAGTGGTATACAGATGCGAAACATCTTGGCAAGTGACTTTATGCATAAAGTCAATGTCCAAGACAGTATTTTGGATTCTCACCTAATTAATCTCATGGCGTGTCAGCGTGGTACGAATGAGTACTGGTACCGTCGTCATGGTGATTTAAAATGTATGCTGAGGAACTTAGGAACTCCGACATGGTTCCTCACTCTGAGCTGTGCCGAGTATGGCTGGGAAGACTTACTTGAATTTCTACGAGAGGCAAATGGAAACATTGAAAACATTGAATTCAAGACACCCGGAGAACTGTGTTCTTTAGATCCAGTGAATGTATGCAGGTACTTCAATCATAGATTTGAAACTATGATGTCTTTTATCATGAATAAGAAGAATTCACCTCTTGGAGAGGTGTTGGATTTCTTCTGGAGAAAGGAGTACCAAGCAAGAGGTGCTCCTCATATACATATGCTGCTGTGGATCAAGGATGCACTTAAATTTGGAACAGATCCGGATGACTTAGTGATGAGTTTTATAGAACAGTATTCTACGTGTGCTGTTCCAAATGCAACGGAGAAGAAAAGCCTAAGAGAACAAGTTCTACGTTTCCAAAGCCATCGTTGTGGAAAGTACTGTCGTCGTAAATTCAGAAACAAGGACAAGTTCTACACCAAATGTCGTTTCAACTTTCCACGACCGCTGATTTCTAAAGGAAGAGTGAACAGTTTGATGTGTTCTCTGCGACATAATGTGACGAGGAAATCACCCAAAAATACATACAATTTGAAAAGGAACGAAGAGTCCAAGTACATCAACGACTACAACCCAGTGATTTTGTCCATGTGGAATGCTAACATGGATATACAGTTTGTGGCTGACAACTGTATGGCTGTCGCTCGGTATGTGACAGCTTACATCACCAAAAAAGAAAAGACAGAATTGAAGGATATGTGGGAGGACATTTCCCATGAAAAGAGCCTCAGCAAGAAGTTGTACAGTTTCAGTCTGAAGATGTTGTCGCATCGAGAAATCGGAGCTTACGAATGTTCTGACCGGTTGTCTTCAGCAAGTCTTTATGCCAAATCCAGGAGTATCAATTGGGCGAGTCTTGGTCTTGCTGCAACGCGTAATCGAGTTCTGAAACCTGTGCGGGAAATTGAGTATTTGGCGGAAAAGGAGCCAAACAGTACCGACATTTTGAAGACCAACATGTTGGATACATATTATCCAAATCGAAGCAGTCACCTCGAGAATGTTTGTTTGTATGAGGTTCTACAAAATTACATATTCAAGAGGAACATCAAAGAAGATCTTGAGAAAGGAGTGTATGCTGTAATTGGAAGTGAGGGATGTCTGGTCAAGCAAAGAAAATGCCACTTGGTAAACCATCGAAAATTGAGTGGCGAATCTCCAGAAAAAAAGGAGTTTTTCTATTTAGCACTTTTGCAACTTTTCAAGCCTTGGCGTGCAGAAGAGGAACTGCTTGGAGATTTCCTCTGTTACGAAGACTCTTTCACTGCCGCCAAGGAGACCATAGAATGTCCTGCTTTTCCCAAATATCAAGAAATGTTGACTTTGGAAATTGAGCAGGAAGCAACGATTGCAGCCGAGATTGCCAGAGACAGTTCTCAGGACAGTCAGAGTTCTGTTTCATTGAGTCAGGATCCACTAGGAGGACCTGTTATCGAAAATGAAGCTGCCACTGCTATGAATGAAGTGGAAAGAGCCATGGCACATGCTCAGGAGGATGCGGTTAACTTAGAAGACTTGGAAAAACAACTCAACGTTGAGCAGAGGAAAATATATGACGAAGTTACCAAGCAAATTGATCATGGATTAAGTCATGAGAAGAAAGAGTGCTCATGTACGTCGTTGAAGCCTGTCCGACTGTACGTGAGTGGAGAAGCGGGAACTGGAAAAAGTTTCCTCATTAAAGCAATTTCTTGTTATTTGCAGGAAAGGACTGAGTCATCGCTGTCTTGTGTTGTTACCGCTCCAACTGGACTGGCAGCACATAACATTAAAGGTATTACTTTGCATCGTCTACTGATGCTGCCAGTGGAGCATGACAACAAATTACAATACCACACGTTATCTGGAGATGCTTGTTGTGAAGTTTCAAGAGTCTTGAGGAAAATGAAACTTCTTATCATTGACGAAGTAAGTATGATTTCCAATGTCATGCTTGCCTTTGTGCATTTGAGAATGCAAGAAGTTCTTAAAACTGAGTATGATGTGTTATTTGGTGGCAAACACATCATTGTTTTCGGAGATCTTCTGCAGCTGACACCAGTGAAAGGACAACCTGTGTTCAAAATGCTCACGCATGAAGATACCAGGAAGTGCCTAGGGAGCATTGGCAACGTCAATATATGGTTAAACTTCAATTATGCTGAACTGCATGAAAATATGCGTCAGGCGAAGGATGAAACATCCAGTGACTGTATGTTTCTGTAAAGTTAAAATATGTCTTACATATTGAAGAATGAGTGGATGTATAAATGTCTGGATGAAGGATTTAGTAGGTGCATGACTGATTTATGAGAGAGTGATTAAATGTGTCTCACTGAGTGCATGGGTTAGTGATTAAACTGTCTTAATGTGTGCATCATTATATCTGTTGTTCTGTAAACTGCTGCATGTGTTGATCAGTAGCTATATGAGTAACTATATGGGTTATTGATTGGTTGCCCAAGTATTTGTATGGGAGAGTGAGTGTGTGTGTGGGGGTGGCTGGGAGGTGTGTGACTCTGTGCATAGATGTGTGAACAGTTGATTCACTAGATTTATGGGTTCAAAACTGCATGTGGAAACAGCTGTATGGGTGGTTGACTGTGTGCATGAGTGTATTGGTGAGTGAATGGATATCTCAGTGCTGCATGTCAAAGTAAGTACATATGTAAAACACAGTACATGTGAAAGTTGACATATATAAATTACTGTGTTTAAGAGCCAGTGAATGTGTGAGTGGCTGCATGGATCATTGAAAACTTGTATCAGTGATTGTATAAGAGAGTAAATATGTGTTAGAATATGTTTCAATAAGTAAGGTGTGTATAACTGTATATTTGAGGAAATTGAGGTGTGATTGATTCTTTGCATGACTGACTAGGTGTATGAGTAACTCCATGGATGAATGACAACCTGTGAGTGTCTGTTTACACTGAGTGTATCTAAGGTTATATCAGAGTCTGTAGAGATTCATCGTATTAACACATGCATGATGTCATCAGTGATGTTGTCAGTGATGTCATTTGAGTTGTCATCAGTGATGTCATCAGTGATGTCACTGACCATGTCATGAATGATGTAATATGTGACATCATCAGCAGTGGATTGCGGGTGCGCGATATATAGTTAGTGCAACCAACTATATATGCGAATTTCAATGGTTTTGTGTGAGTAAAATAAGGTTTTGTAAATGCTAATCCCTAACTATATATGGTCTATAACCTATGGTTTTTTAATTTAATTTTCAAGGTTTTGTAAATGCTAATTCCTAACTATATATGGTCTATAACCTATGTTTTTTTCAGTGAATTTCAATGGTTTTTTAATAGCAAATATCAAAAGCTGTAAAATGTATTATTCTTTTAAATGAACAATATATTTTATATGTTTTAATATAATTTTTTTATGCATCTGCCAAACCCTGACCTCTCAATAATGCACTGTGGTGGAAATGATTTGGGCACTATGACTGGGGTTGGTCTGGAAATGCTTTTAAAGGACACCTTTCATCAATTGATGACACTTTTTCCCCAAACTTCCTTGCTGTATTCCAATATATACCAAAGACAGAAATAAAACCAGTCCAACCAATTTTGTCCACAATTTGAGAAATCACGGAAACATGCGAATAAATCTGTTTCTGCTTACATGAGAGACTATGGAATGGGTTCAATAATCAACAATAACTTATGTTTCAACATGCAAGACATCTACAGAGGAGATGGTGTGCACTTGTCAGATGAGGGGAATAGAATATTCCTCCTGAATTTAAGACTGTGCATTGTAACCTACTTGAAGGTACCTAAATCAGCCACAGATCCCAATAGCTCCTTTCAGAGCTACCCTACCTCTGATCATTCTAAACATTTATCTTTTTCTACGTTTTTTCACTATTTTTCACCAAAGTACCCTCCCCGGTACGCTTACCGGTCCGCGTACCGGGCGCTCCCCACGCAAATTTTTTAAAAATTTTTGTTTGCCTATATGAGCGTCCTAAGCCCCCCTCAGAAAACCTAGAGGGTCAGGAAGTGTCTACCGTGCCCCCTTCTACATATTCTGAACATTGTTTGCCCTCCATCTTGTGTCTCAATTCTACCGAAACACAAAATGGAGGACTCCCGTAACACTGCCGGTACGCATACCGGTGCGCGAACCGGTAGGCGCTCGATAAAAAAAGGTGGGAAAGTAATTTACAGAAAAACCACTTGAGACACTTTCATCAAATATAGAATAGGCCCTACTACATAGCACTCCCTACCATTTACCCAAATCTGATGGAATTCCATTGAGACATTTATGCTGTAGGCCTGACTAAATATCCTGAGGTAAATTACATGACAAAAACACATATGAAGTGTTAGAATTGACAACCAATTAAAATGTTACTTTCATTTTCTACTATTATATCGTGACATTTGATTGGTTATGTACCTGAATATATATAAAGAAAGAGAGAGAAACACAGCCATTTTGACTACTACTTCCTGAAGTACATTTGAAGAGCATTTTCACTGACAACTTAAACTTCTTTTTGAAAGGTAAGAAGTTATTTAAAAAATTTGAAATGAGAACTATGTTATGGTAATTTGTGAAAACGTTTTCAGATAGTTATATACTGTCCCTCTGTAAGAGTTAGAGATTGAGATAGGCTTCTCTGTTATAATTATGGATTGAGTTAGGCTTCTATGGTATAATTCTGAATTTACTTAGTCTTCATCGCAGGCACTTTTAATAGTTCTACTTCCTGCCTGAATCCATACAGTGCCCAAAGATAACTTCACTGTTAAAAACTCACAAGTACCTGTCTGAACTTTAACCCAACAGTAACCTATCTCTACTGATATATTTATTTTTTATGCAATTTACAGCAAGAAAATGGAAGAACAACAGAAAGAAAATAAAGATTGAAAACAATCCAAATGAAGAAAATTATGAAATTGACTTTTTGGATGACACATTAGACAAAGAATTAATTGAATGTGTAGAAGAATATGAATCATGGAATGAAATAGAGGACATACCTGATGAATTGATGTTACAAATTCTTTTAGATTTTGAAAAATCTGAACAATAAATTTAAATTTTAAAAGTTAAAATTGTTTGAGACATTATTCTTTTTTATTTGAAAATTATGAAATAGTACCCAAAAAGATATAATAAAAAGTGAGACTTAAAATATACTGTGCAACTTTTTTGTGTTACATAGTAAGTTTGCTCATAGTTACTTCCTTTCTCCAACTATATTATCTCCAATGTGTATTTAACATCTCTTTATCATCTCCTGCCTCCATATTGTTTCTGCTTTCCTGACAGACTATGGTATGAATTCCATATACCACAAAAACTTCTGAAACAACTTGCAAGATATCTACAAAGGAGACGGTGTTTATTTATTTTTAGACTCTGCATTGTTACCTACATATTGCTACGTAAATAAAAAAAAAACAAAAAAACAACAACAAAAAGAACAATCAATAAACATACAATATTTGAAAATGCTATCATTCTTTTTTTCCCATATTACGCTCCCCGGACCGCTTCCCCGTGCGCATACCGGGCGCTCCCCCTGCAAAAAAACGAAAAAAATATATATATTTTTTTGCCCCGTGGGGCCCTTTTAAAACCCCCACATCAAACCTAGGGGGTCAGAGAGGATCTGCTCTGCCCCCTTATGGTCATTTCCCCCTTTGTTTTGGCCACCTCTTGTGTCTCGATCCTACCGAGACACAAGATGGCGGCCGCTCCGGACTGTTTAGAATGTTTACAGACACCGGGGAGCCAATCAGCTTTTCACGCGCAAGTCGCGTACCACGCCCGGAGCGCTCCCCGGTGCGCGTACCGGAGCGCGCTTACAGATATATAGATTTTTTTGAACCTAAATTACTCAAAATCCTCTATTGCACATATATTGAGACCTAGCAAAGGCACATCGGGCTACCAGTCCCAACAATTTTGCCAAGTTCCATAGAAATCCATTCAGCCGTTCGAGCTAAAAGTGAGTCCAAACGCCCTATGGAAAACTCAATGATAAAAACACGTTTTGGGACCCCCCTTTTTTCTCAGTCCCCACTTCACGAAACATCCCCAAACTTTCAGGGGACGCTCAGAAACAAAATGTGCCTTTTTCATGAAAAGTTCAGCCAATTCCGTCCTTCAACGCCAAAGTTATTCAACATAGAATTTTCAGAAATCCCTATTCAAAAAAATCCTAACTTTATATACCTACTGGCGACCGCCAGTAGGTAATATATATATATATATATATATATATATATATATATATATATATATATATATATATATATATATATATATATATATATATATATATATATATATATATATATATATATATATATATATATATATATATATATATATATATATATATATTCGATACACTTGGTTACTCACGCGGGACGTACACAGACTTGCACAGGTAACCAGCCTTTAATTGAGGTATGGACACTGTCGTTAGCGGGCTTAATTCCGCAGCTTTCCGAGATGCCGGCACGTTTCGGGTTTCCCCTTCTTCTTGGGCTATCAGAAAGAATGTGCTGTGTTGGCGACTCCCTCATTAAATACAAAGTCCCGCCCCAAAGTGTGTCGATTATCTAGGCGGAGGCTCATCGGCCGGGACAGCACCACCTCAGGATCCCAAGGGGGCCGTGTGAAGAGGATTCACCATTCACGATGCCGGGTCTGCATGAAGGGTTGAGGACACAGAAGTGCGCGGGGGCCCACGAAGGGCTCTATCTGGCAGTCATAAGTGCGCTCTAATCATATTTGGAATAACAAGGACTAAGACTCCCAGAGGTCTTTATTTAGCCCATTTGGGCGGGACTTTGTATTTAATGAGGGAGTCGCCTACCACTGCACATTCTGCCATCGTCCACAAGAACACCATCCGCCTCACAACCAGCTTCGACGACACCTTCACCACCGCCGAACACCTCCATTTCCAGATACACACCGACCCCAAGACCACACTAAGAGGCACCCTCATCTACAGACCACCAGGACCCCGCACACAATTTAGCGAAGAGATCACTGACTTTATCAGCCCACACGCCCTCCCCTCCGAGGACTACATTCTCCTAGGGGACCTCAACTGCTACCTGGAAAATAATAACGACAGCAACACCACCACCCTGCTGGACAACCTCGCCAATCTCGGACTCAAACAACTGGTAAACACCCCCACCCACCACGCCGGACACGCGCTCGACCCAATCTTCTCCTCCAGCAAACACATCTCCTTCATTCACGCCACAGGACTCCACTGGATGGACCACAGCTGCATCCACTTCAACTTCAGAAAGACCACAACCCACCACCACCCACAACAATTTCCACGCAGAAACTGGAACAAAATTACCACCGACCAGCTCACCACATCGCTGAACCAAAACCTTCCCGCCAAACCATCGGACCCAAACCAAGCAGCCATCACTCTCGCACAATGGATCTCCCACTGCGCCGACGAATTAGCACCCTTGAAAAACCATCACGACAAACCAGGTAGCAAAAAAGCCTCCTGGTTCAATGACGACCTCAAGAACTCCAAAAAGAACTGCCGCACCCTCGAGAAAGCCTGGTGAAAAAACCCAGCCACAGACAACATGACCGCCCTCAAGGACCAGCTGATCCGATCCACCGAGAAATTATCGTTCAAGGATCGACTCGACAACAACGCCCACAACAGCAAGGAGCTCTTCAGCATCATAAAAGTGCTAACCAATCCCAACGCTGGCTCTAACGACATCACTCCCTCTCAAGACCTCTGCAACTCTCTAGCTCCATTCTTCCACAGCAAAATCGCTGACATACATAACAGCTTTGGCGACCAGTCCACCCCCCTTACCACCACCGAACTGAAGCCCCCCACCACCACCCTTGGTGCCTGGGTCCCAATCAGCACCGAAGACACCATCCGCTTTATGAACTCCATTCACTCCGGATCGCCAACCGACCCATGCCCCCACCACATCTTCAACAAGGCTGACTCCATCATCGCACCCCATCTCCGGGATATCATCAACTGCTCCCTCAACACCGCTATCTTCCTAGAAAGCTGGAAACATGCCGAACTCAGTGCTCTACTGAAGAAACCCACAGCAGACCCGACTGAACTCAAGCACTACCGCCCCATCTCTCCTCCCTTTCCCTGCCAAGGTCATAGAGAAGACCGTCAACAATCAGCTCGCAGCCTTCCTCGAATCTAACGGCTCCCTCGACCCCTCACAGTCCGGCTTCCGAGCCAAACACAGCACCAAGACCGCCCTCATCGCAGCCACAGATGACATCCGAACACTTCTCGACAACGGGGAAACAGCTGCCCTCATCCTCCTGGACCTCTCCGCAGCGTTTGACACGGTCTGTCATAGCACCCTTGTACAACGCCTCAGAAACTTCGGGATACAAGGAAAAGCACTGGACTAAATCATCTTGTTTCTCGCTGGAAGAACCCAGAGAGTCCGCCTCCCCCCTTTCAGGTCAGAGGCCACCGATGTCATCTGCGGCATACCACAAGGATCATCGCTCAGCCCCACCCTCTTCAACGTCTACATGAGCCCCCTCGCATCCATCGCACGCCAGCACAACCTCAACATCATCTCCTACGCCGACCACACCCAGCTAATCCTTTCCCTCACCAAAGACCCAAACACCGCTATAACTAACCTTCACGAAGGAATGTAATGTAATGTAATGTAAGGGGTTATTTATACCGCGCAACTATCGCTCCAAGGAGGATCTTGGCGCCCACTTGTATGGCTGATCAGATAGAATTCTTACACTAGGGATCTGGCAGTGGTGTCAGGTAGAGTAAAGATCCAGGTTTTTAGTTGTTTCCTGAATTCAGTTTCTTTATCCAAGGCTCTTATGTGGGGGGGAGTGTGTTCCAGGCTTTTGTGCCTAGCACCGCAAGGGACTTGCCCCCGCGGGTCTTAAGCCTGAATGATTGAACTGCCAGAAGATTGGCGTTGGTCGAGCGGAGAGTTCGAGTTGGATGGTATCTGATGAATTTTTTCCGCAAATATAATGGTCATAGTTTATGTATTGCCCTAAAGGTGATGAGCAAGATTTTAAATAGAATTCTTTTAATGATAGGTAGCCAATGTAAAGTTTTAAGGGCTTCCGTCGCTGATGATCTCCTGGGCCACTTTAATACAAGTTTGGCCGCCGAGTTTTGCACCGTTTGGAGCCTATAGGTAACCTCCTTGTTGGTACCTGCATATAGTCCATTACAATAATCAAGGTGAGATGTGACCAGTGTGACCACTACTGTTTTCCTGGCCTCCAAGGGAAGGAGGTCGAAGAACTTTCTCAAGATCTTTATAACACCAAAGCACGTACCTGCCACTTTCAGTGCCTGCTGTTTAAAGGACAAATTCCAATCAAAGGTCACTCCCAGATTGCGGGCCGTGGTGGCAGTATTGGGTGGTATTTCTGCTTTCTCAGGCCACCACAGTCTGGGTATGAATTCATTGTTTGGGCATTTTGGAATGAAAGACGTTGCCGAGTGGATGAAGAACAGCCGCTTAAAACTAAATTCTGACAAGACGGAAGTCCTCATCCTAGGATCATCCCCCTCCGCATGAGACGAATCATGGTGGCCTCGCACCCAAACCAACGGACCATGCTCGCAACCTGGGATTCATTCTAGACTCCTCCCTCCCGATGACCAGACAAGTCAACGCCGTCTCATCATCATGCTTTAACATCTTACGTATGCTCAGAAAGATCTTCCGCTGGATCCCCACCGAAACAAGAAAGACGGTCACACAAGCACTTGTCACAAGCCGACTGGAGTACGGAAACACCCTCTACGCCAGAACCACAGCCAAACTACAGAATAAACTCCAACGCATTCAGAACGCCTCCGCCCTACTCATCCTAGACATACCCCGCCACAATCACATTTCCGGTCACCTGAGAGACCTTCACTGGCTCCCAGTCAACAAGAAAATAACGTTCCGTCTCCATACCCACGCACACAAAGCCCTCCACGACCTGGGACCCAAATACCTCAACACGCGCCTGACCTTTTACACCTTCACCCGCCAACTACGATCGTCCAATCAAGCCCTCGCCGCGATTCCATGAATCCGAAGAGCCACCATGGGAGAAAGATCCTTCTCCTACTTAGCGGCCAAAACCTGAAACTCTCTCCCCACCCACCTCCGCCTTACACAGAACCATATATATTCACTGAAAAAGCACAGGTTTCAGGGACATTATCGTTAGGAAATAGCATTGTCATGTCATGAGTGATATAATAGGTGATGTCATCAGCAGTGCATTCTGGGAGTTATAGTTAGCTCAGCTAACTATTACAGCTGAATTTCTCTGGTTTTGTATGAGTGAAATGTCAGTCTAACTATAACGTCCCTGAAACCTGTGTTTTTTCAGTGAATTTCTAAGGTTTTTTTTAATGCTAATTACTAACTATAATGTCCCTGCAACCTGTGTTTTTTCAGTGAATTTCTAAGATTTTTTAAATGCTAATTTCTAACTGTGCCTACATAGGTAAGACACATGCAGAAAGAGGAAGACTGGCGCAGAAAGAAGCAAAGAGAAGTGCAGAAAGATGCAAGTGATGTGCAGAAAGAGGAAGAAAGGTGCAGAAAGAAGCAAGAAAAATGCAGAAAGAGGCAACAGAATTCCAGAAAGATGCAGAAAGAAGCAAGAGAAGTACAGAAAGAAGCAACAGAGGTGCAGAAAGAGACCTACGTCGACGGTACCTTTCCACAAGCTCATACAAAGTAGCCTAATCACTAATCATTCAACCAAGATGTCTTAAACCTCACTGTTCTCTTGAAAGTTCACAATTCATCGACTGCTCAGAATGTTAGGCCTATTAAATGTAAAACAGCAATTCTAACCATATCACTGTTGTAATTCTGACCAAGTTTGTGAAGGTATGCATGCGTGTGTCTCTGCTTTTACCTAGTGACATGCTAAAGAAAAAAAACATACAAATACTTGAATGCCTGTTTCAAACAGCATACTCTGTAAATGTGTGTACACAAAGGTGTATTTATTTATTTCTGCTTATAAAACAGGGCAGAGGGGTATTCAATAGTATATTTGTGGGGCTCTATAACAACTATATACATAAGAAATGTCTGCCTATGCAAACGAATGACAGAACAGAACTGAGAAGATTTGACCACCTATAGGAGAAACTACCTGCTTTTTAAGCTACCATCTTCAGATGCATAACAAATGTGAGAATACAAGTACAAGTAGACATATACCTCAGTCACAAGAGCAGGCAGACCTTTAAACTTGCCAGCTTGCGCTTCCCATTTGAGTACAGAGAGAGGTGAGAGAAGTACAGAAAGAAGCCAGAGAAGTATAGAAAAAAACAAGAGACTTACAAAAAGAGGCAAGAGATGTGCAGAACAAGGCAAGAGAAATGCTAAAAGAGGCAAGAGAAGAGCAAGAAGTGGCAAGAGAAGTCCAGAAAGAGGCAAGAGAGGTACAGGAAAGAGACGAACAGCAAGAGGGAACAGAGTAGCAGAAACACAAGAGAGGTAAAGAAAAAAGCAAGAGAAGTACAGAAAGGGGTAAGAGAAGTACTGAAAGAAGCAACAGAGGTGCAGAAAGAAGCAAGAGAAGTGATGAGACGATAGAGTTGCATAAAGAAACAAGAGAGGTGCATAAAGAAGCAAGAGAAGTGCAGAAAGTGGCATGTGAGATGCAGAAAAAGGTAAGAGGGGTGCAGAAAGAGGCAGGAGAGGTACAGAAAGAGGCAAGGGAAGTATAGTAACAGGCAAGAGGGGTGCAGAGAGGGCCAAGAGAAGTGTAGAGTGAAGGAACCGAGGTGCTGAGAGAAGCAACAGAAGTACAGAAAGAAGCAACAGAGGTGCAGAAAGAAGCAACAGAGTTGCAGAAAGAGGCAAGAGGGGCAGAAAGAAACAAGAAAAGTAAAGAAAGAAGCAACAGAGGTATAGAAAGAAGCAAGAGAAGTGCAGAAAAAAACGAGAGGGGTGGTAAGAAAAAGGAGACGTACATAAAAAGGGAGGAGAAGTGCAGAAAGAGGCAAGAGCGTGCCTAAAGAGACAAGAGAGTTACAGAAACAGGCAAGAGAGGTGCAGAAAAAAGGAACAGGTATGCAGAAAGGCAAGAGATGTACAGAAAGAAAAAAGATGAGTGCAAAAAGAGGCAAGAGTGGTCCAGAAAGAAGCAAGAGAGGTGCAGAGAGAAGCAAGAGAAGTGAGTTGCAGCAAGAAACAAGAGAGGTGCAGAAAAAAACAAGAGATGTACAGAAACAGGCAAGTGAAGTGCAGTCTCAAGAGCATGCAGTAATTTAAACTTGACAAAATGCACTTCCCATTTGAGTACAGAAAGAGGTGCAAGAATTACAGAAAGGAGCAAGAGAAGTGCAGAAAAATACAGAGGTACAGAAGGAGAGAACTGGCGAAAGAGGTGTCGAAGCTCAATGTTTAACTGCAAGAATAAAAGATCAATGACAACAGTAAAATAAACAATTCGCTCTCAGCATGTTTGAGTATGCAAGATTTATTGGGAACCCAATTAGAAAGTAATCACAATGTTAAATACGTGCGCACGGAGACCTCAGCAAAGCTCACTGAGTACCCAATTGGTATGACAGTGCAGAGACATTTGATAGGTATAATCCCCCACAGGATGGGCATCATAGCATATGTAATCTGGATCAGGCTATGACCTGCAAGACCAATCACTGAAGTGCACATATGGTGTGATACCCTTTTAAGGCTCGAAGTGTGCCTACATTACTCACGTGTCATCTACGAGAGCAGAATTGGGTTTTTCCATAAAGGTGAAATCTGCGTTTCTAGTGTACGTGGGTTTTGCACGTATTTGACCAGCTAGGGCAGGTCATGTCGACATCTTTTACTGGAGATATGAGGTTTGGCAATAGCAAGCTAAAAGCTGAAAGCTGGCATGTCATTTCTCGGAAGCCTTGCGTTTGCTCTGCACGTTGCAGCTGACTGAGACTGGCTTGACACACAGAATGGAGCGTGCGACCATTCTGTGGATTTCTGCTGGTGTCTTTCTTTAGTAGTTCAAAAAGACTATAGGTCTGAAAACATATGTATTTGGTATCATATAAATGTCTGCTTCGTCATCCCCAAATCTGATACTAAATCATATGTTAATCAGAAGTCATTCATCTTTATCATCTCCTGTTCCTCATCCTCATCCTCATCCTTGTGCGTGTGGTGTTGTGAACCAGCTTTCCTGAATATGCAATTGGCCCAGGACCTGAAAATTGCTGCACAACAAGATGGGCATATTCTTATCAGAAGGCACAGTGTCAAAAGAGCTGCTATCACTATTATAACTGCCTCAAGTATCCATGAGCCCCAGCCTGTGAACCACTTCATCACATCTTCCCATAGACTACCTGTGTGTATCCCGTGGGCCTCATCTCTTATATCTTTAATTTTTTTAATTGCTTTTATTATATTCCCACTGTTATCCGGAATAAATACACAGCATTGGCTCTGAGCCAGGGAAGATGCTGGGGAAGATGCCTCATGGAGGACGGAAAAGACTCCTCCCTCCTTGGCCAGAATCATATCGAGAGCAATCCGGTTTTGAATTACGACAGCCCTCATGGAGGTAAGCTCTTCTGTTATATTTCCTAAGGCATCAGTGGTAGAGTCCGCTAGATCTTCAATCATCCTGGACAACTGGTGTATCCGTTCTGAAGTATAGACATTGCCTAGTATTGGAACCATTGCCCCAACACCTGTTAACACGTGGTCTACTCAAGCGGCCGTTCTCTTGGGCCTTACCAGTGTCATCTTTGGTTTTTCTGCTGGCACTAATTTTGTGAAGTGGGTCATTCTTGGGATAATGGATGCTAAATAGCAACTTCCATACCATCCTGGGGGCAGGTAGAAGTATGCCCATGGACCACAAACAAAGAAGAGGCCTTTGTAACCTACCAGACCTGGTGACGGCTCGTCACGACTCCTAACTCGAGTTAGTCTGGTTGTGTGGTTACAGCTGCTCATTCCCATGTAAATCTGGGGAACTGCCTTTATGGGTGGTATGCCTTTTATCTTGTTTATCCTGTCCTCGCAATCAAATAGGCCCTGCTCTCCTTGAGCGACCTCCTCGAAGGTACATCCAAATGAGATGCACTCCTTCCAATTGTCTTTGGACAGCAGTTCTGAAAGGGTGCATGTTCTGGTAGCCCCCTTTGGAAGAACCGGCACTCTCTTGGGTGTTACTACTTCTTCCTTGAGGATGCAGGAGGGGGCTGGAACTTCCCCTACCCTGAACCTTGGTATTTTCAAGTGGCCTGTTTCTATGTCATCCCAACCTGCCCTGCCCTTCCATTCCTTGTTTCTGGACGCCCTGTCAAATCCCTTTAGCATCTCTAAGTCTCCCTTAGTTGGCTGCATATTCATACAAGGGATCCTCTTAGGTCTGGGAGGGGGGTCTGTTGTCCTTCTGCTATAGCTATAGCCATTGCTGCCGCTGGGATCAACAGTCAGTATTTCAGATGAGGGTGTACCTATCGATACTGACGCAAACATGCCTTGTTGACTTTGTAACATGTCTCGCAATAGGACACAGCCTACGTATTTGGATAATGGCAGGACGTTGTACTTTAAACTATGTGTGGTGTCTGTGGGCAGGTGTGTGCAAACATAGCAGTCAGATATATTCAAAATTGTCACATATAGTTTCAACATTTCCACATATTGGTTCCCTTCGTAGGTATCCCACAATCCTTCTTTTTCCCCTTTATTCACATTCACCCCCAAACCAGTACTGTTCATTGTTATATTTTGTTCATAGTCTCTTGGTGTTTTTGTTGGCTCAGTTCCATCACTACCATCCCCCACCCTTCCATTGAGGTGTGGTATTTCAAGCTCATTAGAATATGTTATTATAATTGCTGTCACTATAACCGCTGGAACTGGTAACAATATTGCAAGAATCACTGCTCTCCAATTACATGTATGTCTCTCAGTGGACTGCATGACTCTGTACAAATCTTTCCCTTTCCTATGCTATGCAATCTTCTTGTGAATAGGCCCTGAATTTATTCTTGGTCCTCTCGGTCTTGTGAATAGGCCCTAAATTTATTCTTGGTCCACTCGGTCTTGTGAATAGGCCCTAAATTTATTCTTGGTCCACTTGGCGCTATGCTGGCTGGCCCTTAGAGTCAAGCATTTAACCACTGCTCCTCTCTCAGTTTTCAATGTCTCGAACAGGTCTAGGACCCGTGATTTCTGTTGCAAAAACGGCACAATGGATGGTGTTCAAGGTTTTGAATAATGCTAGAACCAGAACTCTGTATCGCAAAAATAGAACTATTGAGAATGGCAAAACGTAGGTCTGTTAACTCTTGCTCAGGAATTTGCTCTTGGCCCGCCGGAAAGGAAATGTCATTGAAAATAAAATGTATTAGCTCACTGAGCAATAGTGGCCTCTGTACCAGCAGGGTCAGAGTTGCAGTAATGTCTTTTGCCGGGCATAAAATGGTTAATTCTATCCTGGACTGTTGTCCACAGGCTTGTATTGACACAGATCGAAGTCTATTTGTCAGGAGCATTGCATTTAGCCAGCAGTCCGTTGATGATTAACTGGATTGTTCATGTTTCTGTTTGCTGTGGGAGCGAAGGTGGTATCCCTTGCTGGGCTCGGCGGCTGCTACCTGAATCGGTTGCGTCCTTTCTCCGTCCGTTACTTTCTTCGTGTGTGATGCATGAATCCACGAAGCTACGCCTTCACACTTCACAGCTGTGGCCGTCGTGAGGATGACCTGCCTTGGCCCCTTCCACCTCGGCTGCAAGCAATTCCTCCGTGTGTGGGCCTTGATCCAAATCCAGTCACCAGCTTTTAGGTCATGGGCTGGCGGTGTCACTGCATCTGGAAGGGACGTCAGCACCTGGCAGTGGAGGTAACGTAAGACATGGGTTAACTCTTTACAGTAACATAGCAATAAGTCGTCCATTACTGACAGGGGGGCTGTTGACATATGTCCTGGTATTTGCATGGGTCGGCCAAATATAATCTCATGGGGGCTTAACTTTGTTATTCTGTCTGGTGTACATCTCATTGCTAGAAGTGCTAGAGGCAGCGCGTCTACCCATGAAAGGTCAGTTGACGCACAGATCTTTACATTTTTATTTTTCAGAATTCCATTTCTGCGCTCGACAGCCCCTGCCACCGGCGGGTGATAGGCGCAGTGTAGCCTTTGTTTTATGGCCAATCCCTTGCACAGTCCCTTTATGACGTTGGAAATGAATTCAGGCCCATTATCGGATGCCAGGACGGAAGGTACCCCAAATCTGGGCAATAGCTCTTTAAGTAGACACTTTGCCACGCTCTGGGCATCACAGTGTTTGGTGGGATAGGCCTCTATCCATTTGCTAAACATACAAACGATTACCAAAACGAATCTATATGACTGGGTGGGGGGCATGTCTATAAAATCAAGCTGAAGGCTTTCAAATGATCCATGGGGGGGTGGGAAGTGGCCAGGCGCAGTTTGGATACCTTTTCCAGTGTTGTACTGCCCACAGACAGCACACTGCTTGCACAGCCTTTCTGCTGTCTGGCGGAATTTCGTGTTGTACCAACACTGGGAGAATAACCTGACCATACCATCCCGCCCCACGTGTGAGGGTCCATGGAACAACCTACTCATTGAAGGGAGCATGGTTGAAGGCAGGCATATCCTGCCATTAGGTCCTACCCATAGCCCCTCTTCAGTTTGTTTGCATCCCTGTTGCTTCCACTCCTCTCTTTCATTGTAAGCGGCCTCCCTCTGAATACGTATTGGATCAAAATGCAGTGAACCCTTACCCTCTTCTGTGTCTGTCTTGTTGCCTACTAGTTGTACCATAGCTCGCTCGCAGCCTGTAAGCGCTATTCTCTTTGCTTCTTGGTCAATGAAAGCATTGCCTCTGGAGATGGGATCTTTTGATGAAGTGTGGGCAGCACATTTTATTATGGCCACTTTGCAAGGTAGTAGCAGTGCTTGGAGCAGGTCACAAATCAATTGTGCATGCTGTATTTGCTGGCCTGCTGATGTAAGGAACCCCCTCATTGCCCATAACTTGCCAAAATTGTGGACCACCCCAAAGGCGTACTGACTGTCCGTGTATATATTTACTTTCTTCCCTTCAGCCCATGCACATGCTCTGGTAAGTGCCACAAGTTCAGCTGCTTGTGCACTTTTTGCTGCTGTCAGTCTCCCTCCTTCCAACAATTTAGTTGCTGTGCCCACCGCATAGGATGCTTGTAGTACTCCTGTGTCATCCCTTAAACATGACCCATCTACAAATAGATCTCCTTGAGCATCTGGGAGCGGTGTGTCTTTAAGGTCTGCTCGTATCTTAGTATGCCTGTCTATGGCCAATGCGCAATCATGAAAGGAATCATCTGACTCAAAATCCTCCAGCTCATGCTGCATGGGTAGCAAGCATGCAGGGTTCAAAGTGGTACACCTCTTGATGATAATGTGTGATGTCAGGAGTACCAACTCATACCTGGTGAGGCGTGCATTTGTGAGGTGCTGTGTCTTAGTGGATGTCAGAAGTGTGTCCACGGCGTGGGGCACATGTAGCACTAGTGTGTGTCCTAGCACTAAGTTGTCTGACTGTTCCACGGCGAGTGCTGCAGCAGCTACTGCTTTCAGACACGGTGGGAGCCCTGCAGCCACTGGGTCTAGTGTGGCAGAATAGTATGCCACGGGGCGGTAGAAAGCTCCATGTTTCTGAGCCAAGACCCCCGTTGAGCACCCCCCCTTTTCGTGGCAAAACAAATGAAAGTCTTTCCCATAGTCTGGTATGCCTAATGCTGGTGCTCCTTCCAATTCTCTTTTTAGCGCATTGAAGGCTGCCTCGCATTCTTGTGACCAGGGTACAGTGTCAGGTATGCCTTTGTGTGTCAGTGCCTGCAGGGGTTTTGCAATGAGAGAGAAGTTTGGTATCCAATGGCGACAGTATCCTGCAACTCCTAAGAAAGCTCTAACTTCCTTCTGAGTGCGGGGTCTGGGAAAATGTGTTATTGTCGAGATTCTGTCTGACAACAGTTTTCTTGTTCCTTCTGTTAACTCATGGCCTAAGTATTTCACAGAGGTGAGGCAAAACTGTAACTTCTTTGGGGAGACTTTGTATCCCTTTAATGCTAAGTGGCATAGGACAGCGATGGTGTCCTTTACACAAGCCTCCTTTGAATGTGAGGCCAATAGCAAGTCGTCAATATACTGGATAAGTGTGGACCCCTCCTTTAGTACCAGGGAGTCTAAATCTGTTTTTAAGGCATGTGTGAAAATGGATGGTGACTCTGTATAGCCCTGTACCAGCCGTGTCCAACAAAATCTTTTTTGTCGGAAACTGAAGGAGAAGATGTAAATGTAAATGTGTGTGTCTTGTAAAGCGCACTGCTACCCGGAGGTGTTGTGGCGCTATAGACCGCTGGGGAACCCGTCCTGGCTTTCCCTGTGAGATGGTCCCTCCTGGGTATCTCCAAGGTGAAACCAGGCATCCCCGGCGTTTGTGGGGGGCCGTTGTGGAGATGAGGCAAGCTAATGCCCAGAGTTGCCGAGTGTGATCCCTGGTTAGAGTAGGCACTGAGGCGAGAATTATCGAGTCCGCTGACCCTGGTTCAAGACCCTGCCGCGTCGGGAATTGAACCCTGGTCCCGGGCCATCCTCTGCTTCCGGGTCTGCCGCCTCTAACCAGTGAGCCACACCACTCAACAGAAGTGTTGGCTGTCAGGGTGCAAGGGGATGGTGAAGAAGGCGGAGCTAAGATCCATCACGGTGAAAGTCGTAGCCCACACAGGTATATTAGATAATATTGTCGCTGGGTTTGGGACCACTGGGAAAGATGGCAAGACTATTTTGTTCAATTCTCGGAGGTCCTGAGTGAATCTATAGACAGGGGCCCCGTTCGGGCCCTTGGATCCCTTTTTCACAGGAAGTATAGGGGTGTTACATTGACTGTATTGAATCTCTCTTAGAATTCTTTGCTTCAGAAGGTCTTTTATAACTGGTGCAATGCCCTCCTCCCCTTCTTTTGAGATCTTGTATTGTGGCACTCTTGGGAGAACTGCCCCTGGTTTCAGTTTTATCTGTACCGGTGGGTAGTTCAATACCCGCCCTACGTCATTGGCACTTGTTGCCCAGACCTCCGGCGGCACACAATTGCGTAACTCTAGTGGTATTTGGAGGTCGGTGCTGGAAGGAGTGCATTTCATAAAGGCTTGTATCATTAAACCGTTTGCCTTGCTCTCTAAAAAGACCCCTGTTGGTGAGCAGTGTATGGTGCATTGTAATTTGCATAACAGATCTCTCCCCAGCAAATTCACGGGGCAGAACCTGCTAAGAATAAATTGGTGGTGCACTGTTATCGCGCCTACTACAAACTGTAGTGGCTCAGTAAGGTATTCTGTAATAGGTTGGCCAGTCATGCCTACTGCGGTTATCGTAGTCCTAGAAAGTGGAGCTTCAGGCGTTGTTAGTGCCTTCGGCATTGATCTTTGAACCCCTGTGTCAATTAGAAATGGAACAACCCTGCCCAATACCTCTCCCTCTACATATGGTCCGGATTGATCTACTAATATTGCTGGTGCTAATATCACGCAGTTTCCCACTTTCAGGCATCCCTAGAATGGTGCTGGGGGTGGGGGTTGGGGCCAGTCATTCGTTACTGGAGTCCATCCCTCCCCCCCTGCCCATTGCTGCTGGGACTCATTTTCATGTGGCATGTTGTCTCGGTACTCTGTGTGCCGAGTGTAGTTGGCGTGCTGGTGTCTGCCCTCTTGCCCGCTGTTCTGTTTATACCTACTGCCCTCATTTCTTTTCTTTAATATTGGACAATCTGCTTTCCAATGATTAGGGTCCTTGCAATAGAAGCATGCTGTTCCTTGGGGTGGCAGGGAGGTTGATCTGCGGGGTAAGGAATGAGTCCTACCGGTCTGCTGTCTTCCTACGCCTCGCCCCCCCCCCCTCTGCTCCTTTCCCTACCTCTGTTATTGCTATAAAACCGTTCCTGTGCTACCATTAACCTGACTTTTTCTTTCTTTAATTTTTCTGTCTCCATTGCCTGCGCGCTAGCCTGGAAATCTGCGCAGTATTTAGCCGCTGATAGCACTTTTTCAATTTTCTCATTCTGCCAACAGACGAAAGAAGTTTGCAGGTGTGTCCTGATGGGTGGTGCAAGGCCTTGTACAAATGTAGTTACCAGGGCTGGCATTGCATCTCCCATGGGGTCTTTCAATCCACTGTTCTGCCTATATACTTGCAGGAGGCGGTCAAAGTATGCATTCACACTTTCATCTTTCTCCTGTTTGGTACTTGTAATTTTGCTCCAATCAACCCTATCTTCCGGTACCTTTTCCTTCAAGTGTTCAACTACTTTTTTGTATAACTCCTCTACTTCTGGGCCTGGCGTCCCTCCTTTCCCCCGCTTTGGTTCAACATCTGGCCACTCAATCGTTCTTTTACAATCTTCCCATAGATCTTTTGGGATGATATTGTTAAAGAGAGTGTCGAGGTCGCGCCACAGTAGACCTCCCAATGCTATCATTCTGCTAAGCTCCTCGTTCCATCTTCGGGGTTCCTCTCTTAAACGGGGGAAATCTCTGCTGAAGGCGCTAATGTCTTGCCTTGACCATGGGACATAAACATATGCTAAATCATTTGGCGCGCTGCCAGGTGGTGGCGGTATCTCTCGTAGGGGCATGATAAGTGATGGGACTTCTGTTGTCGTGGAGTTGCCTGTTGTGTTGGCTTTGGAGATGGAGTGGGCCAGAGAGTGAGCTACGTCAATCACTGCACATGTGTGTATTAACTGCTTCCATTGTTGTAATTTATCTATAGCATATTCAAGCATGTCCTTCAACTTAGATTCCTTCCATGTTATCAAATCTGGGTCTGTGAATCCGAACTTCCCTACCTCCCAATCATATTTTTCTGGAAGTTGGGCACGACTACCTGTGGTCGTCTGGGCGTCAGCTTGTTTTGCATATGCTAAGTGGGCCTGGGGTGCTTTGTTCATTAACTCTGCTCGTGCTAAGGACAGTGTTTTCTCTAAATACCTCCTATGCTGTGTTTGTATAAAGGAGTCCACAGTCAGTGAGCCCTCCACGAGCCGCTGTAGTAGCGCTTGACAATTTAAAGAAACACTTTTTAACATCAGTTTTGGTGAGTTGGGGTTTGATGCTGAAGCTCCTCCCACCGTTCCTCCCAAACTGCCTCTTCTTTTGTTCTCTGGAGCTGGCTCTGTTTCTGTGAAACACTGCTCTAGTGTGGAAATATCGTGTTCTGTGTGGTGGACATATGTAAATGCATCCCATATTAGTGAGTGCCATTGTTGTTTGCTGAGTGAGTCATCCTGTGATTCATCCTCAAATAATTGCTGCCACGGTCTGTCTATTAGCTTAGGTATTTTAACCTGTTTTTTAATGCATTGTTTGAGAATGCTGTGCTTTTTCTCGTTGTAGTCTAAAGCGGCTTTGACCGCTATCCTTCTTATTAGCTTCAGCGTACCCAGGTCTTGGATGGATTCCAATTCCAGTCTCGCAACCTTATCTTTCAATGCTCTGTGTACAAAGGTTATGGCTGCCTTTCGTTCCTCGGGAGCTAGCTCAGTGTGTTCTGACTCAGGTGCCTGCAGCCGTGAATCACCACCCAGGCATCCCAAGAGAATGTCTTCTAAGACTTGATCTTCTGCCTCTTCTTCTTTAACTTGTACACATGGGAATGAACCTATTGTATCTAATTGCTCTTTTCTCCATCTGCACTCCAATTTTGCCTGTAATATTTGTTTTTTAATTTCCATAAGTTCGCTGTGGACTTTAGATTTGACTGCGCTTGTTGAACGCATATCGCTTCACACAGAGTCCCAATTATGGTACGCCTCCCATTCTAAACTTCTAATCTTCTTTCCCTTTATATTTAACATCTGGCGTAAGTATGATAGGTTGGCCATGTCATATGTGCCATTACATGGGAATTGGAGATCCTTGTTTTTAGATGTCAGATCATGCCACTTATGTGTGTACATTATTGAGCTTAAGCCTCTTTTTATAGCTACATTATATGCAGGTGAGTTCTTGGGTGGGGCTGGCTGAGTCGTATTTAAATTCTTTTTACTATTGAGGTTTCCCATGGTTGAGTCGTGTGTAGCAGCTAGTCCTAAATGCTTTACAAATAACTGTTCAAGTATACCAGACAGATGGGTTGCGGGGTGGACTTCAATAGAGTAACATGTGACACAATAGGTTGACAAATACTTCACTTATATTTCAGCCGTACAGTATTTGCAAGAGGGCAACAAGACAGCCATACATCAATCACCCCAACAGGTCATGTATGCCAATTCACCAAAGCATATTCACAAGGGAGAAAAGAAGCCAGATCCTAGTTTGTTTATTTGGGCCTTGACGGCCTGTGAAAACAGGTAAGGTAGAAAAACAGACACTGTCTGAGGCTGTGCCACAGGGTGCTTGCATTCAACAAATAGAGTGATAGTGGTGAATTGTCTCGTTCAGTTCAGTCGATCATATAAAACATCTAGGACAAATACGGGGATCGTACGCAGCAGCGCTGTAGAAAGAACTTTCTGTGCAGAGAATGTATGTGGGTCTGCTGTACGTAGTCCCAAAGAAGTGAGGGGAATATTAGAAATGTTATCAAATTTTCGATTTTTAGAGAGGTGCACTTTAATCGGTCTTTCCAGCCAGTCCCTTCCAGAGGCCAGGGGGTATTGTGGGCGGGAGTACTTATTTGGCAACGTTGGTAACTGGGTATGTGAGATGGAAGTTTTCTACCAGATCTCCTTCAGTAACGTTCTAGTATACAGTTTAAATGAATAAGCCTGAAAAGGTAACCTAGAACCTAGCCCTAGGCAAAAATACTCCACCTTCCTAGCAATATTTGGCCACTACATAGGCCAAGCACATCACAAGTACACAATAAAAAAATGCAATGAAACCTATAATGATTGAGAAAAGAAACACTGTTGTACTAGGCGTCACACCCCCCTCTTCGTGCCGAGGATATCCCCTAGGCACGAACCTAGAACCACTCTGGCCCCTAGGTAGACGTCTCCAGGGGGAGGGTGGAGGCGGAACCCAGGCAGGGCGAATGGCGTTAGCCAAAGAGCCAGGAGCGCCCGGGGCGTTCCTCATAAATGCCAAAATATTAGGCCAGCTGCGCGTGGGCGATGGTGCTGGACCCAGGCCAGAGCTCATGAGAACAAATAAAATCACGATCTATCAAATACACAGTACAAACTAAATCTAGTAGCCAACCTGGCCACTCGTATCGCGATACTTAACAGGCACAAACACTATGTGCCAATCTGGGGAGCGAAACTGCCATGCCCTAAAACGGCGAGCTACCTGCTACCACCCACAGGGGAGCAAAAACTGCCACAGCTCACAATGAGGGGCCAACTGCTACAACCCAATACCGGAGGGTTAAAGTCCCCTCCCAAGTGTACTCACCGGGCTTCGTCCAGTCTGTTAGAGCCTACCGACGTCCACTGCACCCGCTGGGAATGGTCTGGCGATGGTATCCCGCATCCCAGCTGCTGGTGACTCTCTGCGGCGGGGGTAGGGGTTGCAGACCTTCGCCCTCAATGGCTGGCCAAGGGCCCACTGACACAAAGTCACCAAAGAGTTACTGCCGGCCAGGAATCCTGCAGAAGCTTGCCGTCACCAGCCAGCCAGGGAAACGCAGGGGACCAAGGCCAGACCCTATAAGATAAAAAAATGTATGTGAGAAAAGGCAGTGGACTTCAGGCAGCGATGACAGAGGTGAACACACGCCCGTGGCACAGAGCGTCAGAAAGGTCAACAGCGCCGCGGGCTGGAAAAAAGGAAAGAGAGCTAGACGGGAGCTACCTCCCGGGCCGTGTGGTGACAAAAACACACGTAAACCATCAGAGCCAGAAACAGCAGAATGAAGAAGGTGATCAGAAAAGGAACCACGAAAGACATGGAGTCTGAACAAGCCTTGTAAATATCCCCAGGACACAGGCACACCTCGTCAGACATAGAGAGTCAAGAATAAAACGTGTCAGGAGAGGTAGAACACAACACAAGCGTGCCGAGAGCGAAAAGAGCAGGATAATACCAAAGACAACAGAGAGGCCACAAACAGGTCATCCACCGGATCCGGCCCCCTCCAGCTACCAACCAGGCCGGGGAGAGATAAACGAACAGAACGTTATCACCTCAAATCACCGCCCTCAGAAGGGTGCCAAAAGGGTCCGATCCAGTGTCCGCTCCGTCGGTGTAGCCAGTCAGTTGTATTGGGCCCGCAGCATTCTTCACCAAATGTCGAAGCTCAATGTTTAACTGCAAGAATAAAAGATCAATGACAACAGTAAAATAACCAATTGGCTCTCAGCATGTTTGAGTATGCAAGATTTATTGGGAACCCAATTAGAAAGTAATCACAATGTTAAATACGTGCGCACGGAGACCTCAGCAAAGCTCACTGAGTGCCCAATTGGTATGACAGTGCAGAGACATTTTATAGGTATAAGCCCCCACAGGATGGGCATCATAGCATACGTAATCTGGATCAGGCTATGACCTGCTAGACCAATCAGGGAAGTGCACATATGGTGTGATACCCTTTTAAGGCTCGAAGTGTGCCTACATTACTCACGTGTCATCTACGAGAGCAGAATTGGGTTTTTCCATAAAGGTGAAATCTGCGTTTCTAGTGTACGTGGGTTTTGCACGTATTTGACCAGCTAGGGCAGGTCATGTCGACATCTTTTACTGGAGATATGAGGTTTGGCAATAGCAAGCTAAAAGCTGAAAGCTGGCATGTCATTTCTCGGAAGCCTTGCGTTTGCTCTGCACGTTGCAGCTGACTGAGACTGGCTTGACACACAGAATGGAGCGTGCGACCATTCTGTGGATTTCTGCTGGTGTCTTTCTTTAGTAGTTCAAAGAAGACTATAGGCCTGAAAACATATGTATTTGGTATCATATGAATGTCTGCTTCGTCAGAGGCAAGAGAGTTGCAGAAAGAGGCAGGATAAGTAAAGAATAAAGCACTAGAGGTACGGAAAGAGCCAAGAGAAATGCAGAAAGAGACAACAGAAGTGCATAAAAAGCAACAAAGGTGCAGAAGGAGGCAACAGAAATGCAGAAAGGGACAATAGATGTGCACAAAGAGACAGGAGAAGTACAGAACGAAAGAGAGAGGACAAGTTCCAGAAAGAGGCAACAGGGTGTAGAAAGAAGCAAGGAAAGTGCAGAAAGAATCAACAGAGGTGCAGAAAGAGGCAGGAGAAGGGCAGAAAGAGGGAAGACGTGCAGAAAGAAGCAACAGAAATGCAGACAAAAGCAACAGATATACAGAAACAAGAAACAGAGCTGGATAAAGAGGCAATAGAAATGCAGAAAGAGGCAAGAGAGGTGCATAAAGGGACAATAGATGTGCACAAAGAGACAGGAGAAGTACAGAGAGAAAGAGAGAGGACAAGTTCCAGAAAGAGGCAACCGGGTGTAGAAAGAAGCAAGGAAAGTGCAGAAAGAAGCAACAGAGGTGCAGAAAGAGACAGGAGAAGGGCAGAAAGAGGCAAGAGTGGTGCAGACAGAGGCAAGAAAGGTGCAAAACAGGGAAGAGGGTGCAGAAAGAGGCAAGAGGAGTGCAGAAAGAAGCAAGAGAGATACAGAAAGAAGAAAGGAAAGTGCAGGAACAAGCAACAAGGGTGCATATAGAGGCAAGAGGGGTGCAAAAAGAGGCAAGAGAAGTGCAATGCAGAAAGAAGTAGCAGAGGTGCAGAAAGGTGCAAGAGAACTGCAGAAAGAGGCAATAGAGTAACAGCAACAGGCAAAAGTGGTGAGGAAAAAGAGGAAACAGGTTTCAGAAAGGAAAGAGAGGTGCAAAAAGAAGGATGCAGAAAGAGGCAAGAGGGTTGCAGAAAGAAGCAAGAGAGGTGCAGAAAGAAGCAAGAGAAGTACAGAAAGAAGCACCAGAGGTGCAGAAAGAGGCACGAGGGGTACAGAAAGAGGCACAAGAAGTTCTGAAAGAAACAACAGAGGTGCACAAAGAGGCAAGAGAAGTACAGAAAGAAGGAACAAAAATACAGAAAGAGGCAAGAGACGTGCAGAAAGAAGCAACAGAGGTACAGAACGAAGCAAGAGGGTACAGTAAGAGGCAAGAGAAGTGCTTAAAAAAGCAACAGATGACAAGTTGCAGAAAGAGGCAACAGGGTGTAGAAGGAAGCAAGGAAAGTGCAAAAGAAGCAACAGAGGTGCAGAAAAGGGCAGGAGAAGGGCTGAAAGAGGCAAGGGGGGTGCAGAGAGAGGAAAGAAAGGTACAAAACCGGGAATAGGGGTGCAGAAAGAGGCAAGAGGGGTGCAGAAATAGGCAAGGGAAGTGCAATGCAGAAAGAAGCAACAGAGGTGCAGAAGGGGGAAAGAGAACTGCAGAAAGGGGCAATAGAGTAACAGAAACAGGAAAAAGTGGTGAGGAAGAAGAGGAAACAGGGGTACAGACAGAGGCAGGAGAGTTGCAAAAAGAGGGATGCAGAAAGAGGCAAGAGGGGTACAGAAATAAGCACGAGAGGTGCAGAAAAAAGCAAGAGAAGTGCAGAAAGAAGCACCAGAGGTGCAGAAAGAGGCAAGAGGGGTACAGAAAGAGGCACAAGAAGTTCTGAAAGAAGCAACAGAGGTGCACAAAGAGGCACGAGAAGTACAGACAGAAGGAGCAAAAATGCAGAAAGAGGCAAGAGAAGTGCAGAAAGAAGCAACAGATGTACAGAACTAAGCAAGAGGGTACAGTAAGAGGCAAGAGAAATGCTTAAAAAAGCAACAGAGCTGCAGAAAGAATCAAGAGAAGTGTAGAAAGATGAAAAAGAAATGCAGAAAATGGCAAGCGAAGTGCAGAAAGAAGCAACAGAAAAGCAGAAAGAGGCAAGAGAGTTAGAGAAAGAGGCAAATGAGGTACAGAAACAGGAAAGAGGGGTGCAGAAACAAGTAATGAAATTACAGAAAAACAAATGTGCAGAAGAAGGAAAAAGATATACAGAAACCGCTAAGAGAGGTGCAGAAAATGTGAACAGGGGTGCAGACAGAGAAAGGAGAGGAAGAGGGAAGGGGGTGCAGAACAAGGAAAGAATGGTGCCAAAAAAGCAAAAGGTGTGCAGAAAGAGGCAAGAGAAGTGGAGAAAGAAGCAACAGAGGTACAGAAAGAGGCAACAGAAGTGCAGGAAGAGGCAAGAGAGGTACTCAAAGAGACAAGAGAGGTGCACAAATAGACAAGAGAGGTGCAGAAAGAGGCAACAGAGGTGCAGAAAAAAGGAAGAGAAGTGCAAAAAGAAGAAACAGAGGTGTAGAAAGAGGCCAAATAAGTACAGAAAGAGGCAAGAGAGGTACAGAAAGAGGCAGGAGAGGTGCATAAAGAGGGAAGAGAGGTGAATAAAAAGACAAGAGGGGTGAAGAAAGAAGCAAGAGAGGTGAAGAAAGAAGTAAGAACAATGCAGAAAGAAGCAAGAAAGGTGCAGAAAGAGACAAGAGGGGTGCAGAAAGAGGCAAGAGAAGTGCAGAAAGAAAGAAGCAATAGAGGTGCAGAAAGAATGGAATGGAAAGGCATTCCTACAGAGCATGGCTACTCGAGAGCATCCCAGCGCTAATAGCGTTGCGGTTCCCACTACAAGCAGTCCTAAGGAAACAGAGAAGTTTGAAGTTGCTTTCAGAAGATCGAATGGTTAGGTGGCAGGTGGATATCGGTAGGTAGATGATTCCACAACTTTGCAGCATTAAATGAGAAGTGACATCCTCCACTTTGAGTTCTTTTTATTTTTGGGACTACTGCCAGTTGTTTATTGTCTGATCTGAAGGATCTCTTGGGGCGGTGAGGTTGGATAATGCCTCTGAAAGTGGGAGGGCCTTTGCCTGTGAATGCTTTATGCATAATACATAGAGCCTTAAACTGGACTCTTTCCTGTATGGGTGGGCAACCAATGAAGAGATGCTAGTGCAGGCTTGGCTGAGAGGTGCTTGGGGTATACAGAAGCAAATGTGAAGAACAGTTTTGGATTATCTGTAATTTTGTAATAGTAGTGAGTGGTGCTCCTAATTAAAGAGCGTTAGCATAGTCCAGGCGAGATAAAATCATAGCTTGAACAAATAGCCTTCTGGCCAAGGAGGGTAGCAGAGGGAGTATTGTTCTAAAGAGACAACAGAACTACAGAAAGAGGCAAGAGAGGTACAGAAAGATAAAGAGGGGTGCCGAAGGAGGCTAGAGGGGTGCATAAAGAAGCAATAGAGGTGCAGAAAGAAGAAAGAGAAGTGCAAAAACAAGCAACAGAGGTGCAGACAGAGGCCAGAGGAGTGCAGAAAGAGGTAAGAGAAGTGCAGAAAGAAGCAAGTGAAATGCAGTAAGAGGCAGGAGAAGTGCAGAAAGAGGCAAGAGGAGTACAAAACAGGCACCAGAGTGCAGAAACAGGCAACAGAGGTTCAGAAAGAAGGAAAGGGGTACAGAAATGGAGAAGAGGGATGCAGAAAGAAGCATGAGGGTTGTAGAAAGAAGCAAAAGAGGTGCACTAAGAGCCAGGAGAACTGCAGAAAGATGCAAGAGAAGTGCAGAAAGAAGCAAGAAAAGTGGAGAAACAGGCAAGAGAGGTGCTGAAACAGGCAGGAGAGGTGCAGAAAGAGGGAACAGGTATGTAGAAAGAAGCAAGAGAGGTGCAGAAAGAGGCAAGAAAGGTGGAGAAACAGGCAAGAGAGGTGCTGAAACAGGCAGGAGAGGTGCAGAAAGAGGGAACAGGTATGTAGAAACAGGCAAGAGAGGTGCAGAAAGAGGGAAGAGGGTTCAGAAAGAGGCAAAAGGGGTGCAGAAAAAAGCAAGTGAGGTACAGAAAGAGGCAGGAGATGTGCAGAAAGAAGCGAGAGATGTGCATACCAATACAAGAGAAATGCAGAAAGAAGCAATAAAAATGTGCTGAAAGAAGCACCAGAGATGTAGAAAGAAGCAAGAGAAGTGGTGGAAGAGACAAGATAGTTGCAGAAAGAAACAAGATAGGTGTAGATAAAAGCAAGAGAAGTGGTGAAAGAGACAAGAGAGTTGCAGAAAGAAACAAGATAAGTGTAGATAAAGGAAACAGAACTGCAGAAAGAGGTAAGAGAGTTGTAGAAACAGGCAAGAGAAGAGCAGAAAGAGGAAATAGGGGTGCAGAAAGAAGCAAGAAAAGTGCAGAAAAAAGCAAGAAAAGTGCAGAAAAAACCAACAGAGGTGTAGAAAGAGGCTGGAGAAGTGCAGAAAGAAGCAACAGATGTGCAGAAGGAGGCAAGAGAACTGTAGAAAGAGGCAAGAGAGTTGCAGGAAAAAGCAATAAAGGTGCAGAAAGAGGCAAGAGAGGTGCAGAAAGAAGTAACAGAAATACAGAAAGTGGCAAGTGGCAAGAGAAATGCAAAAAGAGGCAAGAGAGGTACAGAAACAGGCAACAGAGGTGCAGAAAGATGGAAGAGGTGTACAGTAAGAGGGAAGAGAGGTGCAGAAAAATGCAAGAGAGGGGCAAAAAGAAGCAAGAGAAGTGCAGAAAGAAGTAAGATACGTACAGAAAGAAGTAACAGAGGTGCAGAAAGAGGCAAATAAGTACACAAATAAGCCAGAGAGGTGCTGAAAAGAGGAAGAGAAGTGCAGAAAGAAGCAAGCGAGGTGTAGAAAGAGGCAAGATAAGTGCAGAAAGAAGCAAGAGAGGTCCAGAAAGAGGCAAGAGAGGTGTTGAAAGAGGGAAGAGGATGCAGAAAGAGGTAAAAGTCCAGAAAGAAGCAACAGAGGTGCGGAAATTGGCCAGAGAAGTACAGAAAGAGGCAGGAGAGGTACGGAAACGAGTAGAGGGGTGCAGAAAGAGGCAAGAGGGGTGCAGAAAGAAGCAAGAGAGGTACAGGAAGAAGAAAGAGAAGTGCAGAAAAAAAGCCAGAGGGGTGCAGAAAGAGAAAAGAGGGGTGCAGAAAGAGGCAAGAAAAGTGTAGAATGAAGCAATAGAGAGGCAGAAAGAGGCAACGGATCTACAGAAAGAGGCAAGAGAGGTGCAGAACGAGAAAAGAGGGATATAGAAAGAGGCAAGAGGGGTGCATAAAGAAGCAATAGAGGTGCAGAAAGAAGAAAGACAAGTGCAGAAAGAAGCAACAGAGGTGCAGAAAGAGGCAAGCGAAGTGTGGAAGGAAGCAACTGAAATGCAGAAAGAGGCAAGAGAAGGGCAGAAAGAGGCAAGAGAGGTACACACACAGGCAACAGAGTGCAGAAACAGGCAACGGAAGTGCAGAAAAAGGGTAGAGGGGTACATAAAGAGGGAAGAAGGCTACAGACAGAGGGAATGGGGGTACAGAATGAAGCAAGAGAGATATAGAAAGAAGCAAAAGAGATACAATAAGAGGCAGGAGAACTGCAGAATGAGGCAATAGAGGCGCAGAAAGAGCAAGAGAGGTGCAAAAAAGGGGTACAGAAAGATGGAAGAGGGGTGCAGAAAGAAGCAAGAGCAGTGTAGAAAGAAGCAAAGTAGGTACACTAAGAGGCAGGAGAACTGCAGAAAGATGCAAGAGAAGTATAGAAAGAAGGAGCAGAGGTACAGAAAGAGGCAAGAGAGACGTGCCGAAAGAGGCAAGAGAGGTGCAGAAACAGGCAAGAAAGGTGCTGAAGCAGGCAAGAGAGGTGCAGAAAGAGGGAATATGTGTGTAGACACGGGCTAGAGAGGTGCCGGAAGAGGGGTGCATAAAGAGGCAAAAGGAGTACAGAAAGAAGCAAGTGATGTACAGAAAGAGGCAAGAGATGTGCAGAAAGAAGCAAGAGAGGTGCATAAACATGCAAGAGAAATGCAAAAAGACACAAGAGAAGTGCTGAAAGAAGCAGCAGAGGTGTAGAAAGAAGTAAGAGAAATAGTGAAAGAAACAAGAGAGTTGCAGAAAGAAACAAGAAAGGTGTAGAAAAAAGCAAGAGAAGTGCTGAAAGAAGGAAGGGAAGTGCAGAAAGAAGCAATCAAGGTGGTGAAAGAGGCAAGAGAGGTGCAGAAAATCTCAAGAAAGGTCAAAAGAGGGAAGAGGATGCAGAAAGAGGCAAGAGAAGTGCAGAAAGAAGCAACAGAAATGCAGAAAGTGGCACGAGAACTGTAAAAAGAGTCAACACAAGTACAGAAAGAGGCAAGAATGGTGCAGAGACATGCAGCAGAGGTGCAGACAGAGGGAAGAGGGTACAGAAAGAAGCAGTACACGTACAGAAAGAAGCAAGTGAAGTGTAGGAATAAGCAAGAGAAGTGCAGAAACAGGCAAGAGAGGTGCTGAAATAGGCAAGAGAGGTGCAGAAAGAGGGAACAGGTATGAAGAAGCAAGCAAGAGAGGTGCAAAAAGAGGGAAGAGGGTACAGAGAGATGCAAAAGGGGTGCAGAAAGAAGCAAGTGAGGTGCAGAAAGAGGCAAGAAAAGAGCTGAAAGAATCAACAGAGATGTAGAAAGAAGCAAGAGAAGTGATGAAAGAGACAAGAGAGTTGCAGAAAGAAACAAGATAGGTGTAGAAAAAAGCAAGAAAAGTGGTGAAAGAGATGTGAGAGTTACAGAGAGAAACAAGAAAAGAGCTGAAAGAATCAACAGAGATGTAGAAAGAAGCAAGAGAAGTGATGAAAGAGACAAGAGAGTTGCAGAAAGAAACAAGATAGGTGTAGAAAAAAGCAAGAAAAGTGGTGAAAGAGATGTGAGAGTTACAGAAAGAAACAAGAAAAGAGCTGAAAGAATCAACAGAGATGTAGAAAGAAGCAAGAGAAGTGATGAAAGAGACAAGAGAGTTGTAGAAAGAAGCAAGATAGGCGTAGAAAAAAGCAAGAAAAGTGGTGAAAGAGATGTGAGAGTTACAGAAAGAAACAAGAAAAGAGCTGAAAGAATCAACAGAGATGTAGAAAGAAGCAAGAGAAGTGATGAAAGAGACAAGAGAGTTGCAGAAAGAAACAAGATAGGTGTAGAAAAAAGCAAGAAAAGTGGTGAAAGAGATGTGAGAGTTACAGAAAGAAAGAAGATAGGTGTTGAAAAAAGCAAGAAAACTGCAGAAAGAGGTAAGAGAGTTGCAGAAACAGGCAAGAGAAGAGCAGGAAGAGGAAAGGAGAGTGCAGAAAGATGCAAGAGAGGTGCGGAAAAAAGCAAGAGAAGTGCAGAAAGAAGCAACGAGGGTGAATAACGAAGCAAGAGAGGTACTGAAATTAAGAAAGTGAAGTGCAGAAAGAGGCAAGCGAGGTACAGAAAGAGCCAAGAGAAGTGCATAAAGAGGCAAGAGAGGTGCAAGAAGAGGCAAGGGAGGTGTTGAAATAGGGAAGAGGATGCAGAAAGAAGCAAGAGAGGTGCAGGAAAAAGTAAGAGAAGTGCAGAAAGAACCCACAGAGGATTAGAAAGAGGCTGCAGAAGTGCAGCAAGAAGCAACAGATGTGCAGATTGAGGCAAGAGAACTGTAGAAAGAGGCAAGAGTTGTGCAGAAAGAAGCAATACAGTTGCAGAAAGAAGCAAGAGAGGTGCAGATAGAAGTAACAGAAATACAGAAAGTGGCAAGAGAAGTATGGAAAGAGGCAGGAGAGGTGCAGAAAAAGGCAAAAGAGGTGCAGACAAAGGGAAGAGGGGTACAGTAAGAGGGAAGAGGGGTGCAGAAAAAGCAAGAGAGGTGCAAAAAGAAGCAGGAGAAGTGCAGAAAGAAGCAAGAGAATTGCAGAAAGAAGCAACAGAGGTGCAGAGAGAGGCAAATGGAGTGCATAAAGAAGCAAGAGAAGTGCTGAAAGAAGCAAGAGAAGTACAGAAAGAAGCAACAGGGGTGCTGAGAGAGGCAAATGGAGTGCATAAAGAAGCAAGAGAAGTGCTGAAAGAAGGAAGGGAAGTGCAGAAAGAAGCAATCAAGGTGGTGAAAGAGGCAAGAGAGGTGCAGAAAATGTCAAGAAAGGTCAAAAGAGGGAAGAGGATGCAGAAAGAGGCAAGAGAAGTGCAGAAAGAAGCAACAGAAATGCAGAAAGTGGCACGAGAAGTGTAAAAAGAGTCAACACAAGTACAGAAAGAGGCAAGAGAGGTGCAGAGACACGCAGCAGAGGTGCAGACAGAGGGAAGAGGGTACAGAAATAAGCAGGACAGGTACAGAAAGAAGCAAGAGAAGTGTAGGAATAAGCAAGAGAAGTGCAGAAACAGGCAAGAGAGGTGCTGAAACAGGCAAGAGAGGTGCAGAAAGAGGGAACAGGTATGAAGAAACAAGCAAGAGAGGTGCAGAAAGAGGGAAGAGGGTACAGAAAGAAGCAAAAGGGGTGCAGAAAAAAGCAAGTGAGGTACAGAAAGATGCAAGAGATGTGCATAAAGAAGTGGGAGAGGTGCATAAACATGCAAGAGAAATGCAGAAAGAAGCAAGAAAAGAGCTGAAAGAATCAACAGAGATGTAGAAAGAAGCAAGAGAAGTGATTAAAGAGAAAAGAGACTTGCAGAAAGAAACAAGATAGGTGTAGAGAAAAGCAAGAAAAGTGGTGAAAGAGATGTGAGAGTTACAGAAAGAAACAAGATAGGTGTTGAAAAACGCAAGAAAACTGCAGAAAGAGGTAAGAGAGTTGCAGAAACAGGCAAGAGAAGAGCAGGAGAGGAAAGGAGAGTGCAGAAAGAAGGAAGAGAGGTGCGGAAAAAAGGAAGAGAAGTGCAGAAAGAAGCAACCAGGGTGAATAACGAAGCAAGAGAGGTACTGAAAGAAGAAAGGGAAGTGCAGCAAGAGGCAAGCGAGGTACAGAAAGAGCCAAGAGAAGTGCAGAAACAGGCAAGAGAGGTGCAAAAAGAGGCAAGGGAGGTGTTGAACTAGGGAAGAGGATGCATAAAGAGACAAGAAAAGTGCAGAAAGAAAGCAACAGAAATGCATAAAATGGCACGAGAAGTGCAGAAAGAGTCAGGACAGGTGAGAAAGAGGCAAGAGAGGTGCAGAAACAGGCAGCAGAGGTGCAGAAAGAGGGGAGAGGGGTACAGAAAGAGGGATGTAGAAAGAACCAGGAGAGGTGCAGAAAGAAGCAAGAGAAGTGCAGAAAGAAGCAAGATAAGTACAGAAAGAAGCAACAGAGGTGCAGAAAGAGGCAAATGGGGTATAGAAAGAAGACAGAGAGGGGCTGAAAGAAGGAAGGGAAGTGCAGAAAAAGACAAGAGATGTGCAGAAAGAGGCAACAGAAGTGCAGAAAGAAGCAATAGAGGTACAGAAAGAATGGAATGGAAAGGCATTTCTAAAGTGCATGGCTACTCAAGAGCATCCCAGTGCTAGTAGTGATGTGATTCCCACTGCAAGCAGTCCTAAGGCAACAGATAAGTTTGAAGTTGCTTTCGGAAGATTGAATGGTTAGGTTGCAGGCGGATACCAGTATGTAAATGATTCCACAACTTTGCAGCATTAAATGAGAAGTGAAGTCCTGCGCTTTGAGTTCTTTTTTATTTTTGGGACCACTGCCAGTTGTTTATTGTCTGATCTTAAGGATCTCTGGGGTGGTGAGGTTGGATAATGCCTCTGATGGTGGGAGGGGCTTTACCTGCAAATCCTTTATGCATAATACATAGAGCCTTAAACTAAACTCTTTCCTGTATGGGCAACCAATGACGTGATGCCAGTGCAGGCTTGGCTGAGAGGCGCTTGGAGGTGTTCAAAAGCAAATGTGAAGGGCAGTTTTGGATTATCTGTAACTTTATAATAGTAGTGAGTGGTGCTCCTGAATAAAGGGCATTCACATAGTCCAGGCGAGATAAAATCATAGCTTGAACAAATTGCCTTCTGGCAAAGGAGGGTTGCAGATGGAGGATCATTCTAAAGAGGCAACAGAACTACAGAAAGATAAAAGAGGGATGCAGAAAGAGTCTAGAGGGGTGCATAAGGAACCAATAGCGGTGCAGAAAGAAGAAAGAGAAGTACAGAAACAAGCAACAGAGGTGCAGACAAAGGCCAGTTGAGCGCAGAAAGAGGCAAGAGAAGTGCAGAAGGAAGCAAGTGAAATGCGTAAGAGGCAGGAGAACTGCAGTAAGAGGTAAGAGAGGTACAAAAACAGGCAACAGAGTTACAGAAAGAAGGAAAAGGGGTACAGAAAGAGAGAAGAGGGGTGCACTAAGAGGAAGGAGAACTGCAGAAAGATGCAAGAGAAGTGCAGAAAAAAGCAACAGAGAGAGGCAAGAGATGTGCCAAAAGAGGCAAGAGAGGAGCAGAAACAAGCAAGAGAGGTGCTGAAACAGGCAAGAGAGGGCAGAAAGAGGGAACAGGTGTGTAGAAACAGGCAAGAGAGTTGCAGATAGAGGTAAAAGGGTGCAGAAAGAGGCAAAAGGGGTGCAGACAAAAGCAAGTGAGGTGCCGAAAGAGGCAAGAGATGCGCAGAAAGAAGCAAGAGAGGTGCATAAACATGCAAGAGAAATGCAGAATGAAGCAAGAAAAGTACTGACAGAACCAACAGAGATGTATAAAAAAGCAAGAGAAGTGGTGAAAGAGACAAGAGATTTGCAGAAAGAAACAAGATAGGTGTAAAAAAAGCAAGAGAATAGCAGAAAGAGGCAAGAGAGGTGCAGAAAAAAGCTAGAGAAGTGCAGAAAGAACCAACAGTGGTTTAGAATGAGGCTGGAGAAGTGCAGAAAGAAGCAACAGATGTGCATAAGGAGGCAAGAGAACTGTAGAAAGAGGCCAGATAGGTGCAGAAAGAAGCAATACAGGTGCAGAAAGAAGCAAGAGAGGTCCAGAAAGAAGTATCAGAAATACAGAAAGTGGCAAGAGAATTGCAGAAAGAGGCACGAGAGGTGTAGAAACAGGCAACAGAGTTGCAGAAAGAGGGAAAAGGGGTACAGTAAGAGGCAAGAGAGGTACAGAAACAGGCAACAGAGGTGTAGAAAGAAGGAAGAGGGTGCAGAAAAAAGCAAGAGAGGTGCAAAAAGAAGCAAGAGAAGTGCAGAAAGAAGCAAGAGAAGTGCAGAAAGAGGCAACAGAGGTGCAGAGAGAGGTAAATGGAGTACATAAAGAAGCAAGAGAAGTGCTCAAAGAAGGAAGGGAAATGCAGAAAGAAGAAAGCGAGGTGGTGAAAGAAGCAAGAGAGGTGAAGAAAATGGCAAGAAAGGTGTCAAAATTGGGAAGAGGATGCAGAAAGAGGCAAGAGAAGTGCAGAAAGAAGCAACAGAAATACAGAAAGTGGCACGAGAAGTGTGAAAAGAGTCAACACAAGTACAGAAAGAGGCAAGAGAGGTGCAGAAACAGATAGCAGAGATGCGGACACAGGGAAGAGGGTACAGAAAGAAGCAAGAGAGGCACAGAAAGAAGCAAGAGGAGTTCAGAAAGAAGCAAGAGAAGTACAGAAGGAAGCAACAGAGGTGTGGAAAGAAGCAAACAGGGTGAATAACGAAGCAAGAGAGGTACTAAAAGAAGAAAGGGAATTCAGAAAGGGGCAAGCGGGGTACAGGAACAGCTAAGAGAAGTGCAGAAAGAGGCAAGAGAGGTGCAGAAGAAAAGCAACAGAAATACAGAAAATGGCACGAGAAGTGCAGAAAGAGTCAGTACAACTGCATTAAGAGGCGAGAGGGTTGCAGAAACAGGCAGCAGAGGTGCAGAAAGAGGGAAGAGGGGTGCATAAAGAGGCAAGAGGGGTGCAGAAAGAAGCAAGAGAGGTATAGGAAAAAGTATGAGAAGTGCAGAAAAAAGCAAGAGGGGTGCAGAAAGAGGCAAGAGGGGTACAGAAAGAGGCAAGAGGGGCACAGGAAGAAGCAAGAGAGATACAGGAAGAAGTAAGAGAAGTGCAGAAAAAAGCAAGAGGGGTGCAGAAAGATGCAAGAGGAGTGCAGAAAGAGGCAAGAGAAATGCAGAAAAAGCAAAACAAATGCTGAAAGAATCAACAGAGATGTAGAAAGAAGCCCGAGAAGTGGTGAAAGAGACAAGAGAGTTGCAAAAAGAGGCAAGGGAGGTGTTAAAAGAGGGAAGAGGATGCATAAAGAGGCAAGAGAAGTGCAGAAAGAAAGCAACAGAAATGCAGAAAGTGGCACGAGAAGTGCAGAAAGAGTCAACACTAGTGCAGGAAGAGGTAAGAGAGGTACAGAAACAGGCAGCAGAGGTGCAGGCAGAGGGTACAGATCAAAGCAACAGAGGTGCAGAAATAAGCAAGAGAGGTAAAGAAAAAAGCAAGAGAAATGCAGAAAGAAGGAAGAGAAGTGCAGAAAGAAGCAACTGAGGTACAGAAACAGGCAAACAGTGTGCATAACGAAGCAAGAGAGGTACTGAAAGAAGAAAGGGAAGTGCAGAAAGAGGCAAGCGAGGAGTAGAAAGAGTCAAGAGAAGAGCAGAAAGAGGCATGAGAGGTGCAGAAAGAGGCAAGAGAGGTGTTGAAAGAAGGACAAAGATGCAGAAAAAGGCAAGAGGAGTGCAGAAAGAAGCAACAGAAATGCAGAAAAAGGCACAAGAAGTGCACAAAGAGTTGGGGCAAGTGCAGAAAGAGGCAAGAGAGGTCAGGAACAGGCACCAGAGGTGTTGAAAGAGAGAATCGGGTACAGGAAGAGGGGTACAGAAAGAAACAAGAGAGGTGCAGAAAGAAGCCAGAGGAGTACAGATAGAAGCAACAGGGGTGCAGAAAGAGGCAAATAGGGGTACAGAAAGAAGTCAGAGAGGTACTGAAAGAATGAAGGGAAGTGCAGATAGATGCATGCGGTTTATAGAAAGAGGCAAGAGAAGTGCAGAAAGAGGCACGAGAGGTGCAGAAAGAGGCAACAGGGGTGTTGAAAGAGGGAAGAGGATGCAGAAAGAGGTGAAAGTGCAGAAAGAAGCAACAGAGGTACAGAAATTGGCCAGAGAGGTACATAAAGAGGCTAGAGAGGTACAGAAAGAGGCAGGAGAGGTATAAAAAGAGGAGGGAAGAGGGGTGCATAAAGAGGCAAGAGGGGTACAGAAGGAAGCAAGAGGGGTACAGAAAGAAGTAAGAGATGTACAGATAAAAGCAAGAGGGTGCAGAAAGAGGCAAGAGAAGTGAAGAAACAAGCTATAGAGATGCAGAAAGAAGCTTCAGAACTACAGAAATAGGAAAGAGGGGTGCAGAAAGAGGCAAGAGGAGTGCATAAAGAAGCAAAAAAGGTGCTGAAAGAAGAAGGACAAGTGCAGAAAGAAGCAGCAGAGGTGCAGAAAGAGGCCAGAGGAGTGCAGAAAGAGGCAAGCAAAGCGAAGAAGGAAGCCACTGAAATGCAGAAAGAGGCAAAAGAAGTGCAGAAAGAGGCATGAGAGATACAAAAACAGGCAACAGAGTGCAGAAACAGGCAACAGAAAGGCAGAAAGAGGGAAGAGGGGTACAGAAAGAGGGAAGAGGGGTACAGTAAAGAGCAAATAGGAGTGCAGAACGAAGCAAAAGAGGTATAGAAAGATGCAAAAGAGGCACACTAAGAGGCAGGAAAACAGTAGAAAGAGGCAAGAGAGGTGCAGAAAGAGGCAAGAGATGTACAGAAAGAGGGGAAAAGGTTGCCTAAAGAGGCACGAAGGGTGCAGAAAGATGCAGAAGAAGTGCAGAAAGAATCAACTAGATGTACAGAAAGAGGCAAGAGACGTGCAGAAAGAGGCAAGAGAGGTACAGAAACAGGGAAACATCGTAAACAACGAAGTTTTAATTACTACTTACCTGAACAACGAAGTGCAAACAACGACAGATGCTGAACAACGAAGGCATGAACAACGACTCTTCTAAACAATTATTCCCGGACTAGAAATGCACTCTTCAATCTTGGAAACGCAATTCACTTTTCTACGCCCTATTCTGCGCCAGCATTCTTCCCTAGAAGATGACCATGTGTGGCTCCCTCTCCGTGCGTGCGGGGCTGGCAGGGTCACCTGGTTTAATCAGTCAAGCTGGCACACGTCACATCTTTTTAGAGCGCAGGTTCGCAGCGTGCGAGGAGACACTCTCCAACCATGAGAAGTTAAACTTGCCAGAAGGCAAATTCAGGTTTAATGTTTCTCTTTAGGCACCTGAAGTCATCAACACACCTAACGGTCCTCACTGATTGTGCCTTTCACCAGCTGCAACCTATGCCAGGGCATGCGCAAATGAGCAGGCGAAGGAGGCCTTTTCTATTGATGCACGGAAATGGGATGCGTCTCACTCTAAAGGAATTATAGCAGTATTTCCTGTTAGTGTTTCATGTGCTGCTAGTCTGTTCAAAATTAAGCAGTAACGCACTGTGCTTGGCAGGAGGGCAAAGCAATTGAGCGAAGCATTTTAGCCTCTTTTATATTCGTGAGTGCTGTTGATACGAAGAAATGCACAGCACAGTTCTAGCACTGTAGCAGGGCTAATTTGATTAATCAGTATTTTTGTTCAAGAAAAGCAAAAGATCATCAAAATCCAGTTTATTACGGACAACTGTGAGTGAGGCTTCTGCAGTAAGCCCTGTACCCAGATGTCTCTCGCAGAAGGGAAGGAAAGGCAGTGAGGGATATTCGAGGAGGAGAAAGTAGAATTTAGCACCAGCTTAGCCTCAGGTGTGTGTGGGTAATCGTGTTTATTTTTAGGGTGGGTGTAATTAGTTTTTAAGTAGTGGAGTGATCGGGGTTGTAGATGTAAAGCATTTGTTTAAAACACACATTTCTTTACCACAAAAAAAACGTGATAAAGGAATGCGTGGCGAAAAAATGTTGTGGTATTGACCAAGTCATGGTTGCGACCTCGTTGTTAGGGAAGTCGTGGTTGTTGAACTCGTTGTTCGAGCATACAACCACAGAAACAGGCAGGAGAGGTGCTAAAGCAAGCAAGAGAGGTTCAAAAAGAGGGAACAGGTGTGTAGAAACAGGCAAAAGCGGTGCAGAAAGAGGGAAGAGGGGTTCAGAAAGAGGCAAGAGGGGTGCAGAAGAGAAACAAGTGAGGTACAGAAAGAGGCAGGCGATGTGCAGAAAGAGGCAAGAGAGGTGCATTAACATGCAAGAGAAATACAGAGAGGCAAGAGAAGTGTTGAAAGAAGCAACAGAGGTGTAGAAAGAAGCAAGAGAAGCGATGAAAGAGACAAGAGTGTTGCAGAAAGAAAAAAGAGAGGTGACGAAAAAAGCAAGTGAAGGGCAGAAAGAAGCAAGAGAGGTGCTGAAGCAGGCAAGAGTACTGCAGAAAGAGGCAAGAGAGTTGCAGAAACAGGCCAGAGAAGAGCAGAAAGGGGAAAGAGTGGTGCAGAAAGAGGCAAGAGGGGTGCAGAAAGAAGCAATAGACTGTGTAAAAAATCAAGAGAAGTGCAGAAAAAACCAACAGATGTGCAATAGGAGGCAAGAGAAGTGCAAAAAGAAGCAACAGATGTGCAGAAAGAGGCAAGAGAACTATAGAAAGAGGCAAGAGAGATGCAGAAAGAGGGAAGCGGGGTACAAAAAGAAGCAAGAGGGGTTCAGAAGGAAGCAATACAGGTGCAGAAAGAAGCACATAAATGCAGAAAGTGGCAAGAGAAGTGCAGAAAGTGGCAAGAGAAATGCAGAAAGAGTCACAACAAGTGCAGAAAGAGGCAAGAGAGGTGCAGAATCAGGCAACAGAGGTGCAGAAAGAGAGAAGCGGGTACAGAAAGAGGGGTGCAGAAAGAAGCAAGAGAGGTACAGAAAGAAGCAAGGGGAGTACCGAAAGAAGCAACAGAGGTACGGAAAGAGGCAAATAGGGGTACAGAAAGAAGCCAGAGAGGTGCTGAAAGAATAAAGGGAAGTGCAGAAAGAAGCAAGCGATTTATAGAAAGAGGCAAGAGAAGTGCAGAAAGAGGCAAGAGAGGTGCAGAAAGAGGCAAGAGAGGTGTTGAAAGAGGATGCAGAAAGAGGTGAAAGTGTAGAAAGAAACAACAGAGGTACAGAAGTTGGCCAGAGAAGTACAGAAAGTGGCTAGAGAGGTACAGAAAGAGGCCAGGAGAGGTGTAGAAAGAGGGAAGAGGGGTGCATAAAGAGGCAAGAGGGGTGCAGAAAGAAGCAATAGAGATACAAAAAGAGGCGACAGAACTACAGGAAGAGGAAAGAGGGGTACAGAAAGATAAAAGAGGGGTGCAGAAAGAGGCAAGAGGAGTGCAGAAAGAAGCAATAGAGGTGCAGAAAGAAGAACGAAAAGTGCAGAAAGAAGCAACAGAGATGCAGAAAGAGGCCAGAGGAGTGCAGAAAGAGGCAAGCAAAGTGCAGAAGGAACCAAGTGAAATGCTGAAAAAGGCAAGAGAAGTGCAGAAAGAGGCACAAGAGGTACAAAAGCAGGCAACAGAGTGCAGAAACAGGCAACAGAAGTGCAGAAAGTGGGAAGAGGGGTACAGAAAGAGGAAGAGGGGTACAGTAAAGAGTGAATAGGGGTACAGAACGAAGCAAGAGAGGTATAGAAAGATGCAAAAGAGGTAGACTAAAAGGCAGGAAAACTGAAGAAAGAGGCAAGAGAGGTGCAGAAAGAGGCAAGAGATGTACAGAAAGAGGGGAAAAAGTTGCAGAAAGAGGCAAGAGGGGTACAGAAAAGAGCAAAAGAGGTGCAGAAAGAAGTAAGAGAGGTGCCGTAAATAGCAGCAGAGTTGCAAACAGAGGCAAGAAGGGTGTAGAAAGATGCAGAAGAAGTGCAGAAAGGATCAACTAGATGTACAAAAAGAGGCAAGAGAAGTGCAGAAAAAGGCAAGAGAGGTACAGAAACAGGCAGGAGAGGTCTAAAGCAAGCAAGAGAGGTGCAAAAAGAGGGAACAGGTGTGTAGAAACAGGCAAGACAGGTACAGAAAGAGGGGAGAGGGGTACAGAAAGAGGCAAGAGGGGTGCAGAAGAGAAACACGTGAGGTACAGAAAGAGGCAAGAGATGTGCAGAAAGAGGCAATAGAGGTGCAATAACATGGAAGAGAAATACAGAAAGAGGCAAGAGAAGTGCTGAAAGAAGCAACAGAGGTGTAGAATGAAGCAAGAGAAGCAATGAAAGAGACAAGAGTGTTGCAGAAAGAAATAAGAGAGGTGTCGAAAAAAAGAGAAGTACAGGAAGAGGCAAGAGAGGTGCAGAAGCAGGCAAGAGTATTGAAGAAAGAGGCAAGAGAGTTACAGAAACAGGCAAGAGAAGAGCAGAAAGGGGAAAGAGTGGTGAAGAAAGAGGCAAGAGGGGTGGGGTACAGAAAGGAGCAAAAGAGGTGCAGAAAGAAGTAAGAGAGGTGCCGTAAAAAGCAGCAGAGTTGCAAACAGAGGCAAGAAGGGTGCAGAAAGATGCAGAAGCGCAGAAAGAATCAACTAGATGTACAGAAAGAGGCAAGAGACGTGCAGAAAGACGCACAAGAGGTACAAAAACAGGCAGGAGTCGTGCTAAAGCAAGCAAGAGAGGTTCAAAAAGAGGGAACAGGTGTGTAGAAACAGGCAAGAGAGGTGCAGAAAGAGGGAAGAGGGGTGCTGAAAGAGGCAAGAGGGGTGCAGAAGAGAAACAAGTGAGGTACAGAAAGAGGCAAGAGATGTGCAGAAATAGGCAAGAGAGGTGCATTAACATGCAAGACAAATACCGAGAGACCAAAGAAGTGCTGAAATAAGCAACAGAGGTGTAGAGTGACGCAAGAGAAGCGATGAAAGAGACAAGAGTGTTGCAGAAACAAATAAGAGAGGTGTCATAAAAAGCAAGAGAAGTACAGAAAGAGGCAAGAGAGGTGCAGAAGCAAGCAAGAGTACTGAAGAAAGAGGCAAGAGAGTTGCAGAAACAGGCAAGAGAAGAGCAGAAAGGGGAAAGAGTGGTGCAGAAAGAGGCAAGAGGGGTGCAGAAAGAAGCAAGAGACATGTGGAAAAAACCAAGACATGTACAGAAAAAAATGACTGATGTGCAATAGGAGGCAAGAGAAGTGCAGAACGAAGCAACAGAGGTGCAGAAAGAGGCAAGAGAACTACAGAAAGAGGCAAGAGAGGTTCAGAAAGAGGGAAGCAGGGTACAAAAAGAGGCAAGAGGGTGCAGAAAGTAGCAATACAGGTGCAGAAAGAAGCACATAAATGTAGAAAGTGGCAAGAGAAGTGCAGAAAGTGGCAAGAGAAATGCAGAAAGTGTCACCACAAGTGCAGAAAGAGGCAAGAGAGGTGCAGAATCAGGCAACAGAGGTGCAGAAGGAGGGAAGAGGGGTGCAGAAAAAAGCAAGAGAGCCTCAAAAAGAAGCAGGAGAAGTGAAGAAAGAAACAAGTGAGGTGGAGAAAGAGGCAAGAGATGTGCAGGCAGAGGCAAGAGAGGTGCATAAACATGCAAGAGAAATATTGAAAGAGGCAAGAGAAGTGCTGAAAGAAGGAACAGAGGTATAGAAAGAAGCAAGAGAAGGGATGAAAGAGACAAGAGAGTTGCAGAAAGAAATGAGGTGTAGAAGGAGGCAAAAGTACTACAGAAAGAGGCAAGAGAGTTGCAGAAACAGGCAAGAAAAGAGCAGAAAAGGGAAAGAGTGGTGCAGAAAGAGGGAACGGGGTGCAGAAAGAAGCAAGAGACGTGTGGAAAAAAGCAAGAGAAGTGCAGAAAAAATAACAGATGTGCAATAAGAGGCAAGAGAAGTGCATAAAGAAGCAACAGAGGTGCAGAAAGCGGCAAAAGAACTGCAGGAAGAGGCAAGAGATGTGCAGAAAGATTCAAGAGAGGTGCAGAAAGAGGGAAGAGGGGTGCAGAAAGAGACAAGAGGGTTGTAGAAAGAAGCACGGTAAGTGCAGAAAGAAGCAAGAGAAGTGCAGAAAGAAGCAACAAGAGGTGCACAAAGAGGCAAAGGGGGTGTATAAAAAAGCAAAAGAGGTGCTGAAAGAAGGAATGGAAGTGGTGAAAGAAGCAATTGAGGTGCAGAAAGAGGCAAGAGAAGTCCAGGAAGAGGCAAGAGAGGTGCAGAAAGAGGCAAGAGGGATGTTGAAAGAGGGAAAAGGATGCAGAAAGAGGCAAGAGAAATGCAGAAAAAAGCAACAGAAATGCAGAAAGTAAGTAAAGTAAGTAAGTAAAGTAAAGAATTTGTATAGCGCACTACTCACCCGGAGGGCCTCAAGGTGCTTGAGGGGGGGGGGGGGGGGGGGGTTAGTTATTTATCAAATAGCCATGTTTTTTGTTGTTTTCTGAAGGAGAGGTGGTTCTGTGTAAGGCGGAGGTGGGTGGGGAGAGAGTTCCAGGTTTTGGCCGCTAAGTAGGAGAAAGATCTTCCTCCCATGGTGGTTTTTCGGATACGTGGAATCGCGGTGAGGGCTTGATTGGACGATCGTAGTTGGCGGGTGGGGGTGTAAAAGGTTAGGCGCATGTTGAGGAATTTGGGTCCTAGGTCGTAGAGGGCTTTGTGCGCGTGGGTGAGGAGACGGAAAGTTATTCTCTTGTTGACGGGGAGCCAATGAAGGTCTCTCAGGTGACCGGAAATGTGATTGTGGGGGGGAAATCTAGGATGAGTCTGGCTGAGGCATTCTGAATGCGTTGGAGATTTTTCTGTAATTTGGCTGTGGTTCCGGCATAGAGGGTGTTTCCGTAGTCCAGTCGGCTAGTGACAAGTGCTTGGGTGACCACCTTTCTTGTTTCGGTGGGGATCCATCGGAAGATCTTTTTGAGCATACGCAAGATGTTAAAGCATGATGATGAGATGGCATTTGCTTGTCTGGTCATCGAGAGGGAGGAGTCTAGGATGAATCCTAGGTTGCGAGCATGGTCCGCTTGCCTAGGGCTGGTGGCCACCATGAGTCGTCCCATGCAGAGGGGGATGATCCTAGGATGAGGACTTCCGTCTTGTCTAAGTTCAGTTTTAAACAACTATTCTTCATCCATTCGGCTACGTCTTTCATCCCTTCATGTAAGTTGGTTTTGGTGGTGTTTGGTTCTTTGGTGAGGGAGAGGATCAGCTGTGTGTCGTCAGCGTAGGAGATGATGTTGAGGTTGTGTTGGCGTGCGATGGATGCAAGGGGGCTCATGTAGACATTGAAGAGGGTGGGGCTGAGCGATGATCCTTGTGGTACGCTGCAGATAACTTTGGTGGCCTCTGATCTGAAGGGGGGAGGCGGACTCTCTGGGTTCTTCCGGCAACGAATGATATGATCCAATCCAATGCTTTTTCTTGTATCCCGACGTTGCTGAGGCGTTGTACAAGGGTGCTATGACAGACCGTGTCGAATGCTGCAGAGAGGTCCAGGAGGATAGGGGCAGCTGTTTACTCGTTGTCGAGTAGTGTTCGGATGTCATCTGTGGCTGCGATGAGGGCGGTCTCGGTGCTGTGTTTGGCTCGGAAGCCGGACTGTGAGGGGTCGAGAGAGTCGTTGGACTCGAGGAAGGCGGCGAGCTGACTGTTGACGGCCTTCTCTATGACTTTGGCAGGGAAAGGGAGGAGCGAGATGGGGCGGTAGTTCTTAAGTTCAGTGGGGTCTGCTGTAGGTTTCTTCAGGAGGGCACTGAGTTTGGCATGTTTCCAGCTTTCCGGGAAGGTAGCGGTGTTGAGGGAGCAGTTGATGATATCCCGGAGTTGGGGTGCGATGATGGAGTCGGCCTTGTTGAAGATGTGATGAGGGCATGGGTCGGTTGGGGATCCGGAGTGAATGGAGTTCATCAAGCGGATGGAGTCTTCGGTGCTGATCGGGTTCCAGGCGCAAAGGGTGGTGGTGGGGTGCTTCAGTTCGGTGGTGAGGGGAGTGGACTGGTTGCCGAAGCTGTTATGTATGTCAGTGATTTTACTGTGGAAGAACGAGGCTAGAGAGTCACAGAGGTCTTGAGAGGGAGTGATGTCGTTGGTGTCGGCGCTGGGATTGGTGAGCTCTTTGACGATGCTGAAGAGTTCCTTGCTGTTGTGGGCATTGTTGTCGAGTCGATCCTTGAATGCAGATTTCTTGGTGGATCGGATCAGCCGGTAGTATTTGCGGGTGGTGTCCTTGAGGGCGGTCATGTTGTCTGTGGCGCAAGAAGTGCAGAAATTTTCAAGCCAAATACAGAAAGAGGCAAGAGAAGTGCAGAAACTAGCAA
>NW_028253131.1:0-77855 GCF_964263255.1 Lissotriton vulgaris
CTGGTACAGAAGGCTCTTGTCTCACTGCATTTCTATTTCGGTGGCTTCCCTTTCCTTTTCTTTTTCCCTTACTTGAGGGACCCCAGTCTCCTAACTGTTGGGACTGGTTCCCCAGGATCTTTGGGTTGGGGGTCACCCTGGGCAACCACCCCATCTGGGTTCAGACCAACCTCTGGGAGATCCTTTTTTTTGGGGGGGTGGGGGGGGAGTTAGTTTTATATAGCGTGAACTCGACCTGAAGGTAGCAGAGCACTTTATATGAGCACTAGCTGCATTACAGACATACACATTCATTTTGTTAGGGACTGGTAGATTAAGTAATTTGCCCCATAATCATTGGAAGCTGAGCTGCACTGCCGAGACTTGAACTCGGACCCCCATCTTCGAGGTCGACTGCTGTAGCCATTAGGCTAAGAAACAATCTAGGGGAGGTCAGTACTGACTACCAGCCTATGCCAGCTAAGGATTCCATCCTTTTCTTGGTTCACTATGGCTACAGGTCTAACAGTGACCTCCCCAGAGACTTTCCTTATTCTCTGCGTTGATCTGAGGACACTAACCTGTCAACCACTATGGCGTGACAAGTGTCTCTCAGGCCAGTGGTAGGGATTCCATTCACCTTAATGGAGTGGGAGTGTCTACCAAGACCCTCGGGGATCACCAGTTTACCCTCTGGACCCTTTTCCCAGTTTAATGCCAAAAGGGCTTCCTTTTCTGAGGTGCCCTCCATTATGGCCACACTGGACAACTTAGAGCTAGCCACCTTTTTGGAACAGGCTGCAACACCTCTGTAGTGACCTAACTGCTGACAGTGAAAACACAACCTGTTCTTTAGAGGGGTTCCCCTGCCTCTGCTTGCCAGAGCTGGGCTGGGTTTTACGCTCCTCCATTTTTGGGTGCTGGGGTCCTGAGGGAGTCTCTTTGGTGGGCTTACCACCTCCCTCCTTTACTTTTGTGGGCTTACTCCCCCCCCTTTCTGGATACACCCACCTGGAATTACTTGTGTACTCTTGTCAAAACCATGTCAGCCACCTTGAAACAGCTTCTCTCCACACTGAACCTATATTATGCACAATCCTGAAATACAAGTATTTACTAGAAAAGCATGCCATCCAGCCTCCACAGTAAAAAATGTAGCTGCTGGTTCATCCTATAGAAAATAGGCGATGACACAAACAATATCACCATAACTTGACATAATAATAAATGACAAACTGTTAAATCAACGTTGGCTTACAATCGGTACCAGAGTGTATAAATAATAGTCAATTATACAGTAGAATACACAATAATGCACACAATAGCAACACAATTCAAAATATTCCTGTAAAGTATAATGCTAAAGAAATTTGAATAGATTTTATTTTATTGTCATAATTTCACATATAAGGTTCCAGTCTTATAATATTTAATAGTCATGTTCATATGGGCTTGGATTTGGTAACAGGGCTCCTACCTTCCCCAAGAAGGGAGGAGGGAACAGAGTAAGAAGCATATACTTAATTAAGCCCCATACTTTCATAATGCTATAATGTGTCCCGATGACACATCACAAATACCAATACAAAAAAGACAAAAATGATGAAAAAAGATAAATATCTGTAAACACATAATCCTTATCTATACTAGAAAACATCAACCACCCAATCATGTGATGAGAAAAGGCATCTCACTAAGACGGTACTCCTTTCCTTTCTTCTTAAGAACAATGTAAAGAAATAGGGGCAAGAGGGGGAACAATTATGTATTAAAAGCACATCTTATTGACCTACCTACATATGCATGGGTAGACAGAGAAAAATACTCAAGCAAGTTCATACTATTAGAGAAGAACTGAGAGCTCACAAAGAAAAGGAATACATTGGGAAATGTGTAAAGGAGATGGAAGGGAGACTTGATAAGCTTGCAGAAGAGATTAAAACAAGGAAGCTATGAAAATGACTTAGGGGCCATGAAGATTGGGAAAGAGGATGCATGCGTATATTAAACAGGAGATATGATGAATTGTGGTCATCTAACATTGACTCAAACAGATTGCAATATGATATGACTATTTTGAGAAAAACATGGACACATGGTGAGATACTGATCTCTCTGATATTAGAGAAGGTATTTCTCACTGGACTCTGCACCTAACCGTATGGCTTTTTTAGAGGAATACCTTCTCTTGAGGAGGCGAAGTAAGGTAAATCAATAGAACAACTGAGGCAGAGGAAAGGGAACAAGGGGATGAGGAAGAGATGCCAGAGGAAAAAGCAATCTCAAAAAGGTGGAAAAGAACTAGAGGACACTCCTATAGCACAAGCCCTTCTGGAATGATTCAGAAAAGGGGGTGGTGAAGGACATAGTATCTGAATTAAGCAGAACACTCCTACCCAGTCAAGAGATCAGGGCTTGATCCATCACCGTTTTTTAGCTCACTACAACATCCCAGCTCAGAACCTGGCTAAATGCAAATTAGTCTGTCCCTGGCCCAGTGCATCATGGGAACAGGGCAGACCAAACTACCAAGCCAATTCTTTTACTGGAAAGGAAACAAGCTTCTGGGGACCGGTTTCTGGCATTACAGCCGTCTACGGCCCGGCTTTCTTGAATCCTGATGGTGCAGTGAGCAAGGGACTCATGTCTGAGCATACCCTTCCACGCTTATGGTGGACAAAACGATTCAGAAAAGGGGGTGGTGATGGACAGAGTATCTGAATTAAGCAGAACACTCCTACCCAGTCAAGAGACCAGGGCTTGATCCATCACCGTTTTTTAGCTCACTGCACCATCCCAGCTCAGAACCTGGCTACATGCAAATTAGTCTGTCCCTGGCCCAGTGCACTGGGCCAGGGACAGACTAATTTGCATGTAGCCAGGTTCTGAGCTGGGATGGTGCAGTGAGCTAAAAAACGGTGATGGATCAAGCCCTGATCTCTTGACTGGGTAGTAGTATTCTGCTTAATTCAGATACTCTGTCCATCACCACCCCCTTTTCTGAATCCTTCTGGAATGAGGCAAGGAGGAGACAACTTCCCAGGATCAACTTAAGGTTCTCAGTCTGAGCCTATCCTTCTGCCCTACTCTTAGACTTGACGTTGTGGAAAAGCATATTGATTTATTTTAAATTTGTGAGGAAATTGGGAGGACATGGCCAGCAAGATGGCTAAGCGGCAGCATTAAAGGTGGGCTCCAGCCCAGAAAAAGAGATCATTCAGCATCCTGCCACCATCGATCCCACAGTGCCAAAAAACATGACCGCATAGTGATATGCAAATGGGGGTATTAAGATAAAGCCCTCCTGTGCCTTTCCTGAGCCACTCTGCCCACCACCAGCGAGGAGGCCTGTATAGCTATGATTGCCTAGCTGGGGCCCTGGTAGTGAAAGTGATACAGAGGAGGACCTAAGACCTTGCAGAGGAAGGAGGTATCTCCAGGGTACACTTGAGGTACATACAGGGGCACAGTACCATATTGGACCACAGCACCATAAGCTTGTAACGCCCTATGTAAACAGAGACTAAGACACCTATATGCGGTGAATAACTGAAGAGGCCATCTGAGAGCCTGGTGTAGGACCTCCAGAAAACACACGACCCAACTACGCCTGGGCTACCGAGCGGCCTGGCAGTTACGCGCTGCTAGAGGAATCTTCCCCCTATCTTGAGAGAGAGAGGCAGCAGGGAGCTGCATGGACATGCACTCGAATGGAAAAGACAAGGCAATCATTTTCGGTGGGGGCCTCAATGGCTTCTCCAAGAGGCAGGTGAGGGACTGTTTTGTCTGGGGCTCATCCCCCCTCCCCCTTCTCCTCTCTTTGCTTGTGGGCCCGGGGTCAGGCATCGAGGTGACCAAGATACCGAACGGTGCACACATACTGTATGGGAGGAAAACAAATCCATTAGAAGGCAACAGCTGAATTGGGTGATCTTAGTGGACACTTGATGAAGTGAACGTTTGGTAGGGGGCTTATGACTGGCCTGACTCGCCGCAGTGCTGAGAGTCCATAAAGGCTACTGGTGTAGTCTCTACTACACTGCGCCTATCTGCATATTACCTGGCATGCCACTGGATCTACCGGCCTTGGGGGGATGTTGAGAGGGGTGTAGCTAGGCCGCCTCCCCCCTCCAATGGAAAAGTAATAATGGTGGATGGTTCACACCTGCCAGGTGAACTGAGGCCTGATTGGACTGCACTCTCTCGACCCATAAGTTCCTTAGTTGGCGTATGATTATCCTTAGCTACCCCTCCAGAATATTATTTGAAGTTCTGCCACAGGATTGAAAATACTCACTGGGGGAAGCTCCCGCAGGGTTGGGAACACAGCATTTAAGGAGCTGCTGCTAGCTGCCTCGGGGGTATTGACTAGCTATGCCACAGGAGGACAGACAGTGAGCCAAAACTCACAACACTGTGGGGAGTCAGCGTGGCCCCAGAAGATCGATTAAGTGTGCCTGGGTCATAGACAGGGGCAGTCCCAGCATTGCACGCTATCGACCCAACTACCTAAAATGACATGGGCAAGGATAAACCCACCAGGGGTACCCAACAAACAAAAATAGACCAATTCACTGACTAGGGTGCATGTGGTGGCCTACCAATGGAAAATGGTGAATGTCCACAGGGCACTAATGAGCCATCAGAGGCCCAGATCCTGGCAGCTATCAAGGCTTGTGGCCTGGCAACACGGGCAAATATTACGGCCATGGCTATTGATGTAAATCTGCATATACGAAAGGTAGCTGAAAGGTCTGTTGAAACGGAAAGCCAGGTCACTGAAATGCGGGAGGAGGTCTCTACTCTGAAGGTTGCAGTGGCCACACCTGAAGGGCACTCAAGCAAGCTAGAAACATAGATGGAAGATGCCAAAGAACGTTCCCATAGATGCAATCTAAGGTTCGTAGGATTTCCTTTGGGCGTAGAAGGCAATACTGCAGAGATTTTCCTGGAGGAGTGGATCAAGTCATCACTCACAAATGTAAACCTGTTGAGATTCTTTGTGGTGGAGGGGGCTCACAGTTCATTGGCTCCACCACTGAAGCCGGGGCCCCCACCCAGGAATGTAATAGCAAAATGTCTACATTACAGAGACAGTGATGAAATCCTAGTGGGTCCGCAGACATGGAGACACAACATTCGAAAACCACAGCCTAAGTATCTTCCCAAATTACACGAGAGCTGTCCAAATACAAAGACGATCCTTCAGCACTTCCAAGCAAAAACTGAGAGCCATGGGTTTGATATACAAGTTGCTCTACCCCGCCAAGCTGAAGTTAAAACAGGAAGGCCACTCTCGTTTTTTAATATCTCCTACGGAGACATGGGACTGGTTGGCGATGTGGAGTGGTGATTGGATCCCAGCAGTGCCCTCTGGATGGATTTGAGATGGTACCCACAATGGGGGAGACCCCTCGCTCGTACCTGGAAGAGAAGCAGACGTAGATGCCGGTCGAGATACAATACGCGAGTGGTAGTGTAGTCTGAAGTTAACTTTGATCTGGAGGCATGGAGACAAGAGCATGGGGAGGTTAGGGCGCTGGTTGAGGTGGTCATCTCTGCTGCATCCTCCTGCTCTGAATTGAATTTAGTAGACATCAACAGGTGATCGAATAGAGACACTGCCCGGGCCTATCGTGAGAAGACATATAACAAAATACTGGTAGGAATGCAGGGACTTGGTGTGGGTGATCAACAGATCAGGTACTGTGTACACCCATGGGGGTCGAGACCCAGCAAAAGAGCTGGGACTAATTCCCCACTCATTGGAGCCCCTGAGAACACTAAGTTTGTGTTATACTTCATTTGCATAGGGCATGGCGGGCCTCAGCGACAGCCAGAGTAACAGGTCCTGGACACATGCTCTCTCAGTTAGCCCCCTCATTCCACTTCCGTCTACCTTTTTCCTTTGTCCTTTTCTCCTCTCTCTCCTTTACGTGGGGTGTTTGATTGAACAAAGTAGAGTGTGATAGCCACGGAGTAAACCGGTGTGGAACAGGCCACACATTAGAGTTCAAGCCTGCCTGCTTTTTGCCCCTTAGTCACAACTTTAGTTACTACCTCACAGAGGGATCTCACACACACTGAAGTTCTATTGGGTTTATTAATTGGGATAGTGTGTGTAGCACAATGATTGGGGAGATACTAGTTGAGGTTAGAGGTGTTTACCCAGGAAGGGAAAAGGGGAGTTGTTTGTTTGTGGGTTAGGGTTTTTGTAAGAGCAGCGTCGAATGTGTGTTTGATTGCTGGTCAGCATGTGATTGTGGGTCTGACCCCAGTCCTGTCAGGTGGATCTGGAATAAGTCTCAAATGATCTCGAGACAATCCAGCCCTGTACTGTGGATGGCCAGATGAGAAAATTAGATCACTAACAAGATTTTTATGGTAATCCATCTCTGAATCTTTGGTCTCACCTACCTTTGCTGGTGGTCATATGCGTTGGTTTGTAAACTCTGTAAGATGACTATGTAGTTATTAAATCTAGTACTTTTATGACTAAATAATTAGTATAGTCTATAGAGCACTTTTGTCTCCTTTGTGATTTCAGACCCCCAGGTTTTTGTGTATTCAAATTACGTAATAGGGGATGACAACCTGGGTAGGTCTCTAACTTCCCTTAGACCCTCCAACTCCCGTCTGTGTTTCATTTGACTGTGTGTTTGCTCATATGGAGTGTGTGAGGGTTAAACTCCTTTGTAAAATGGTATAGAACCTGCACTACCATAGATGGATGGGAGGGCACATTGATCTCCTCCAGGAGACATTTTGTTGGAGGAAGACCCAGATATTCCACAAAAAATAGAGGGAACAGCTTGATTTATCGACATACTCCTCCTATGCCAGGGACGTGTCCATATGGGTGGCCCTTGGGGTCCCATTCCAGTTGCATGGTGAAGGTGCAGATTAGGCAGGTCGTTATAGTATGTTAGACGGTTGGGAAATTAGTATTCTTAGTGTATATGCACCTAATGCGGATGATGGGGAATTTTTTTGGGCTCTGGAGGCTGAACTACTGCCCTATATTAGGCTCCCCATTGTTTGGGCAGGTGATTTTAATTGTACACTAAATGGTCGAATGGACCGGTACCTGCCTAGGATGGGTACGAAACCCCTCATGGTGGCAAGTTTGCTGGAAGTAATGGCTAGAGTACAACTCGTTCATGGAGAGAACTTTACCCTGGGGCTAAGGAATTCTCTTCTGCACCCCCGCCCATAGTGCTCATAGTCAGCTGGACCCCTTCGTCCTAAAAAACAAGGGTACTTTAAATGTCTGGAAAGTGAGCTCCAGGTGTGTTTTTTGTCGGATCATGCCCCTTTACTACTGGAGTGTGGTGTGCAGTGTCAAATACCGTGTATCCCCTTATGGAGACTGATGTCTGAGAAGCTGTGGAATCCAGAGTATACTGCAGATATGATGAGAGTCCTAAAGGGCTTCTTTGCCATGAACTGGAATTTCACCCAAATGCATGGCAGGGAATGGTGCGCCTTAAAGAGGTTGTCCGAGGTAAGAGCTTTTGCAAGACCTATGGTATGAGGAGGATATTGGAGCAATAATTAAAGGAAGGGGAATAACTTCTTGCATGACTGCAGAGACAGGCGGGGGGTGGGAGGCGGGCGAGGCAGACCTGACAGAGGCAAACAAGCGGGTAGGAGCCACATGGGACAGACTGGACTATCATGTCCAAAAAAACTATAGACAATGTCTTCATTGAGACTATGACAAGTCAGGCCGCCTGCTGGCAGGGCTGCTCAAACGCGAAAGACCACACTGCTCATTCTTGCCCTCTGTAGTCCAGATGGTGCGCTAGCTGTTGGTCAGACAGAGATTAATTTTCTGCCACATGATAAATTGGCAGTGATGTATTCGTCCCTAGCACATAATGATACCCATGCAGTCAGAGATTTCTTAGATAGGATTGCCATCCCTAGGCTCAGGAGGGGATACTCGGTACAGCTATCACATCGGAGTGCACTATACTAGGGTCTGACAAGTAAACCAAACAGCCAATCATGGAATCACTGATCAACACATTAATTTAAAGTAGGCAGCACTTGCACTGTGGCACTGAACAGCAGTGGCACAGTGCCCAAAGCATCTAGCACCAGCAAAAACACATGAGGCAACAGCAAAAATGGAAGGGAGACCCACGCCAATGGTGCCAGGTCTAACAGGCTCCACCTTGGTAGCTGAGCTCCCAAGGTTTCTCATGTGTTCGGATGTAGACTTCCTGCGGATACTGCCTTTATTGTCACACAAGTGGCACAGACATGGGAATGGGTCATCACACAGGTGTTGAGACAGGCGCCCTATGCCAAGCTCCTCCTGATTTGGTGGCTGTACCCATTTGAGCACATATGGGACTCTATGAATGTCTGAAAATGGTTGGATAGGGATTGTCAGAGGGTGGGAGAACTATTTCTGAATGGTGATTTTATGTGTGCAAAAATTAGGGGGTACCCCGACTAAAGTTCCTAATTCGGGATAAATCAAACAGTTGAAAATACAGTAAATTAGGAACAGGTTAAATTATGGACTGAGACTGACATCAGACAATAGTGAATGTATCTAAAAAAAATCTTGGTACAAAAATGTATATTCTTTATTAGATCATATTCAATTTTAAAAGAGCAATCATATTTGGTTACTTTAAATATATATATGTGACAAGCTATCTACATATATAACATACTGTAGATTCCAATTCATTGGTATTTGTATTACATTACAGTAGTTATCTAAAACATGGCTATAGGTTACAGCCATGTTTTAGATAACTACTGTAATGTAATACAAATACCAATGAATTGGAATCTACAGTATGTTATATATGTAGATAGCTTGTCACATATATATATTTAAAGTAGCCAAATATGATTGCTCTTTTAAAATTGAATATGATCTAATAAAGAATATACATTTTTGTACCAAGATTTTTTTTAGATACATTCACTATTGTCTGATGTCAGTCTCAGTCCATAATTTAACCTGTTCCTAATTTATTGTATTTTCAACTGAATGGTGATTTTATGTCTCTGGAGGATATTGGAACTCATTTTGAAATTGATCAGGGACCGTTCTTGCAGTATGTGAGCATATCACGGCACGGTCCAAGAGATCTGAACATCATTCTGGTAAGAGCCGAGAGAATCCTTTATGATGGAGGTGATTTTTGATCTCGGGTCCACTAAAGGTATCATATCCGAAACAAATGCAGCTCTAAAATGTGACAGACAAACAAATATTGCACCAACGTGCACCTCCTGGGATGGGGATCTAGAGACCGCACTCACGGATGGTGAATGGAGAATGGCCCTGGAGATGGTATGTGAGGTGGCCAGTAACACCAGGTTTAAACGGATACAGTTCTATTATTTATATAGGGATTACCTAACACCGCAATGCCTACAAAGCTTTTACCCTGTGCATCCCATGGTTTTCACTCTTGGTGCACTCCCAGCAGATTTTGGACATGTCATGTGGGATTGCCCACAGGTACAGTCCTTCTGGCATGAGATATTGCAGGAGGTGCATGGAGTGACAAAAGTGAATGCAGAGCTTACAATCTGATACTGCCTAGTGGGGCTGCTGCCTCTTCCCAAGGTGGGTACAACAAATGCCATATAGATTTGCTCAGCTTGGAATTGTGCTGGACAGAAGGCACATAGCAATATACTGGGCTAGCCTGACCCCAATAAAGACTAAATGGCTGGCTGACTTCCTCGAGTGGACAACAACACAGAGCAAGATCTCGAGAACCAGGGTAGTATGATCGATAGACTGAAAGATTGATTACCAAACTGGATGACAACTTGGACACCAGCTCATCGGAGGGACGGAACACTAATTCCCCTATGCCGACCGCAGCTCAGACAGAGTGGACAGACTGAGGGAGCCCTCCATCCACACCTGAGACTGTTTTGAAAATAGGCCACATTAGGGACAATGGAGCTAGAGCCTGCAGCGGGGGACCCCTGGTATTTGCCTGCGTGCCAGCTGTGGAGAAGACTTCAACTCCCATCTCCCCCTGCCACTGCTTCTTGTTTCCTGGATACGCACTTAAAAGCACACAGCGGACTCGCATTCACTTGTATCTGCCTGCTTGCTAGCTGAGGGGAGAGCCGTGCACTACCACCAAGCACCCCTGGGGAGACGACTTCAACTTCCATCTCCCCCTGCCACTGCTTCTTGTTTCCTGGATATGCGCTGAAAAGCACGCAGGCAGCAGACCCGTGGCATGGGACGCGCCAGGGCCATGCTTGGGCAAAGCCTGGGACAAGGACAGGCCCGTCCACGCCTGTCGGAGCCCAGAAGAGGCTGGGCTGGGTCACCCCTCTAACGTTTGACATCTGCCTTGTTCAGCACTGCTGATACTAGTTTCACGATGGGTAAGAAGAAGTTAACTACTACATCTACCCCAGGGCTAACTATATCCACCACTGACTCGTTTTTAACTAAAGCGACTAACGCTATTTCTAAGTCGATCACCTTGGCGGAGCGTAGACTCTCTTTGGGGGATGGTGCTCACGATGGGTCTGAAGGTACGCTTACAGCTGTAGTTACCGAGCCCAATGTTAACATCTCTAGCCAGGGCGTCAGTGAGTGCAGTAATTTGCCCCCAATTGCACTGGCACCAGCAAATTACATTCCTTTACCTCTTGACCACCCCATTGAAGTGAAGTCTACCTCCTTATCGACCACAAGTGGCAAGAGAAAGAAAGGACCCTATAAAGAACCACCCTCCTCAAAACCAAAGATACCAAGGAAATCTACACCTTTACAAACATGTGCAGAACCTGATGTGGACAATCTTGGACTGTTGCAGTCCCTGGCCCCTCTTGAGAGCATTTGCACTAGATTATCTGTAATGTTAAATCCTATTGTGTTATGTTTGGACAATATCGAACTGAAACTCCAAGAGATATTATATGCTAATAGAGCTCCCTTTCAGCCAATCACTTATAACAACCACCCTCCATTAACCACCAATGATCCCCCCACTGCCAGCACTTCTTATCCTCAGTTTGGTAGGTCCCCGTGGTGGGGCAAGCCTGGACTTGCCTTGGTACCTATTACGCAGCCAGGTGGGAGTGTTTCGGCCCAAACATTTTCAGACCTTCTAACCCTGTCCACATGTGAGAACAGATTAGTTACTAACAAGCCATTGGAGGGTTCTGATGATATTACCCACACTCACACCAACCACACTCATAGTGAATCTATGCAGAATTATAGGGAATTCAAGCATCAAACCCTTAACCTTCCACCTGCGGCCTTCCCTTTTTGTCCTTGTTTTGGTAAATGTTCCAGTGCTTAAACCTTCATAAAGAGAATCCACCGACCAGCTTATGTCTAAATTACGTCATTGGTCATGCAACTATACCAGGCCCAGGGTACCTTATTCAGAACCACTTGTTATTGCCGCAGAGAACGCCCTGGGTTGGTTCGCCCCCAAAGTTATATGAGGACGGCTGTGTCATATTAAAATTTGATTGTCCACAGCTTGTAAGAGACTTACTTTCTCAGCCCCTATCAGCCCCCAAATTAGCGAACAAGATCTTCCTGGTATCCCTAGGTTTTTTCTACAAAGCAGAGTACTCACCACGAAAAGGTCTCAGTCACAGCACTAGACACCTCCATAAATACTATCAGGCCTTCACTGTATAACCAAATACACTCTTGCACATCTAACAGGTTCGTTCCACTTTCAGGGCTGGATTCCTGTGATTGAAAATGGGTTATTAATCAGAATGCCCAGATGTTATCCCGAACAGAGACTGTGGCAAATGGCGTTACACGGTCCTCACAGGGGGAAACAGAACATCTGAGCATTTGGGACTCGCATATCTTAGGTCCTTTCAATTAGGTCACCAAGGCTCATTCCTCGGGAGTAAACAACTTAGTTTACTCTCTTTTGACTTGGAACATAGCAGGCTATAATAGCAAGTGGAATAACGAGGAGTGGCTTACCGCTTTGGCCGATTTTCAGATTATTAGTATACAAGAAACCTGGGAGATCACACCAATCTTTATCAATGAGCCATTCCAATCTGCAGCCTTGCCTTCTCCAGGGGGAAGGCAAAGGGGAGGTTTACTCACACTGATATCTAAAGTGTTTGTTTTTAACGTTTTAAGTTTTATAAATACATTCCCTTATTTACACATTTTTGTTATTAAAGGGAATTAAATGTGGGACCTATTATAAGTGACTTACTATAATAACAGCTTTCAAAACCCTGAGGTGGCACCCTTGAATTTAGACAACTTAATAGAGGACCTAGCAGAGTCTCACCCCAAACCTATACAAGTTATCTGGCTGGGAGTTTTTAACAAAAAGACATGCACACAGGACCCTGTGGATTTATCCTGGATCATAGACCACAGGGATGTATGTCCCTATTCCCCATTTTTATCATGACATCCAGGGGAATGTTTTATACAGTATCTTAATGAAGTAGCAACTCAAATTACACAATGAAATAGATCCACAGACTGGGTAATTCTCCCCTACTTTTCAGAAAGCTGAATACTTGTCCACGTTAGATTATTTTATCTGCTCTGCTATCCTTAGATCAAGCTTTACCAAGGTACAGACAAATTGTACAGAATTTAGCGATCATGCCATGCTTTCCTGTGCCTTATCATGGCAGTATTAGAAAATTTGCAATGGTATTAAAATCCCTAAACCGACCAAGCTAGAAATGACGTTTTCATTCGAAAATGGGACATGGTTCAGCTGACTTGCCCCATATTCGCAAGAGATAGCACACCGCATAGGTGGTTCAATAGGAACTGTTCCCTGGCCTCTGCAAACCCGAGTAAGGCTCTGAAAATATTACCTAGAAATAAAGAGTATGTTTGCATGCTGAGGAAATCTTATAAACATGCAAGGGAAAGCAGGTTCAGGTAGCTTAAATCGGATGCTTGGGATAATCTAAAGCAAGCCTCAGCCCTCCGAGACAGTGGCGCTTTCTGGAAGGTAATTAGCACGCCTTTCCTGAAAGATAATGGTGGACTTTCCTTAGAGGTACACGTCGTCGAAGACTCTTGGGTATGGCATTTTCAGGAAATCTTCCAAAAGACAGGGCACATCCTTAGTGTAGACGCACACCCAGTCACAGAGGCCTTCACTCACCTCTCTTTCAATCTTGAGGAAATCGAACTTGCTCTGTTCCAATCTGCATCTAGGAAAGCACCAGGGCCTGATGGGGTTCCTATGGATATCATTCTTACAGATATTGTTTTCTGGTCCCCATCCCTCTTGGAAAAACTCTGTTATAATCCCAGTATATAAACAAGCATTTACAATGCAATGGTCTCGTCTTTGTTAAAGTTAAATCTATTGGCATTGCTCTTGATATTATTTTTGTTTCTAAAACATATAAATAAATGGCATTGTCATTTACAATGCCAATAGCTTAATCTCTTGCTAATGTGAGACCTATTGCATTTGCACCCACGCATGCACCCACACACACACACACACAGAGCCACACACACACACACAGACAGAGCCACACACACACACACACAGACAGAGCCACACACACACAGACAGAGCCACACACACACACACACAGAGCCACAGCCACACACACACCCACACACAGCCACACACACAGAGCCTAATTCCAAGAGCCAAGCAGACTCCATCCATCCAGTCAACTAGTGGCTGACTCAATCTATGCATCCACCCACTGGCCAGCTCTATGGATCTACCTTTTCAATATATGCACTAACTGACTCTTTCACCCATCCATTGGCCAGCTCCATCTTCTGTCCATTCACCCATCCACTTAACAAATCCAGACATATACCCACCTACTGAATTGTCCATCCAACATGCAAATCCACCCATCCAACACCTAACTCAATTCAACCATCCACTGACTCAATTCGACCAAAAAACTCCTTCCAGCCACCCAGTGACTCGTGCATTCCACTAACTCTATCAATGTAACTACCATTCAACTCCAACCACCCACTAACTCATGAATCCATTGAACTCCTTCCACCCACTGACTCCATCCACCCAACCACCACTCAACTCCTTCCACCCAACCACCACTCAACTCCTTCCACCCACTGACTCCATACACCCAACCACCACTCAATGCATCCACCCATGACTCATACATCCACCCAAACACCACTCAACTCCACCCACCCACTGATTCATACATCCACTGACTGTTAATTTCTCGATCACAAGCATTGCCTGCAGCAAACACAAACGCATGATGTCTCCTATATCTTGCAGATTGCATAATATCTACGCATTGTGTCTTTACACGTTCACAAGTGGCCCGGTTTGCCTATCTGGGACTCTTTAGTCATCCGGTTCACTAATGGGGGCCACTTTGATTTTAGTGCCTGGGTCTATTTTTTGTCCTAGTCTCACAATGCCCACACCCCCTTCACACCCCCCTCGCGTCCCTCGCACTCACGACTGAACTCTCCACATCTAACAGTTTGAGCCCCTCAGTCACTTTGGGACACTCGCCGAGTCTCTGCCCCTCACTTTCCAAGCCCCCACCCCGCCGCCTTCCTCGTACACACTCTCACATCACCGTCCTCAGCTGCCCACAGGTAGCTGCTGCCCCTCCCTCCCTGAAGCGCCGTCGGAGCCCGGCTTACCGTGGGCCGCTTCCACTTCATGCCCTGCACCTTGGAGGAGCCGGACCCCAGCTCCTTGAAGCCCAATGAGGAGGCGATGGCCGGAAACGAGATGTCCTTGAAGAGCTGCCCCGCCTGCAGCATCTGCGCGTAGCGCCTCAAAGTCCTGCCGCAAGTACTTGATGGCCTGCTCGTTGGTGCCCAGGCCATTGGCCACAGCCCGCTCCTTGGCCAGCGCTGCCGCCACCCCGGTCATGTTGTGATCTTAGGCGGAGAGAGAGGCTGCGAGGGAGGGCAATGCGTTGCTGTTCTGGGAACTTCTCTTTTATGCATTTCAATGCATAGTGGTCAACTACAAATGTGCTAATAATTCTGATGTTCTGAAATGGACGGAGATACCTGGGACCAAGCCTAAAGTTCCAGAACAAGGTATTGCATTGCTGAGAAGTGACACGCCGGGTGCACGTCATATGTTCGGTTAGTTTTAGCTGGGACCTGATGCTCTACCAGTATGCTTGTACTTAGTTAGTATACAGGATGTGAACATTGATACAACTGAGCAATAGAAGTTGCTGACAACTGCAAACCGAAGGTGACAAGGGGAGCGGCTGCATAACGGGTTGCATGGATAAGGAGGAACACTTGAAATGAGCGGGAGTACGGAAGCTTGTGGTCTCCGGGTAAAGGGAGGCTGCAATCGGAACAGCTAGGGGGAGAGACGGGACCCGCAGCGGAGCAGTCTCGGGGGGTCACAGCAGAGGTTGCCAAACACTGATAGGAGCGATCAGGGTTGGAGTAGACTGGGACGGTAGAGTACCTGGGCACGGGTAGAACGACTGAGGTAGGGAGTAGAGAGGAGCAGGTGACGCGAGTACGGCCCGGGTTGTGCCTGGGCTGCACCGCTGAGGCTGTTTTGCGACAGGGCCTACCGACTAAGTCTGCGGTGATAACGAATCTACTCACCTACACGGATCCCTTTCGAATCACGGGTGACTCTGTTTGTCCTTAATCCAGTAAGCCGGGTCGGCGGTAAACACCCGAGTTTCCGCTGAGAACAATTAAACCCACTATTAAGAGGCAGAAATATCCAAAGTGTTTATTTATTTGACATGCAGTGAAATAGGCGGCGGGCTCTCTAAGCGGCGGGGACAGGCAACGGCAGTGTCCCTCGCGCCTCCTCCGCAGCAATAGGCGGCAGGGCTCTCTCTTCTTCCGGGGCTCCCTCCAGCGCATGGGTGCCCCCGGAACACTCGCGGCACTCGAGGAGGCGGTGTGGGCTCCCGTTCTTCTCCCTCGAAGACTTCCTCGGCTGCCAGGGCGTGCGTGGGACTTCCGGCTCCTTCCCCTCACCATTTGTCACTCACTAAGCCCCGTCCTTTTCGGACTGGGGGGGCGTGTTTTTTGTTGAGTGACTGAAGACGTCACGGAGAGAAAGGACAGCAAAAAACACGCCCCTCAATCCGAAACGGACGGGGCTTAAAGTGACTGACACAGCTCTTCTCCAATGGCTGGCTGCCGTTTAGGAAGCCAGCCAATGGAGAAGAGCTAGCTTGTTTACCTCCCTACTCTAGAAAACATAAAATCTCAGTAGCGAGACTGCGCAAGCGCAGCCTACGCAGGCCGAGACCTAAAAAGGGGATGCCTCTATGCCTGCTAACTACCGCCCCATCTCTTTGCTTGATACCACGGCCAAACTTGTGGGTAGGTTACTGTTAATCACATTGGAAGTATGGGCAGAGGAAAAGAAAATACTCATGGAAGTGCAGTACTGATTTAGACCATTGAGCAGTGTCTTCATTTTTTTTAAAACATATTTTATTGAGTTTGCACAGTAACACTGGGGAAAATGCCCTCTATGTTCCAATTCGAGACAAGATATTGACAAGTTACCAAACATGGTAAGAATATCTGGTATGTTGTGTACATATAACAAAAAGGTAAACCAGAACTTCACACGGACTACCCCACCCCACCCGCATTGGCAATCAAATTTGGATGTAGATGCATATTCAGAAACAGAATACAATTTAACGTACGTTATGACGCATGATAGCCCAAGGAATTGACCCTCATGGGGATTGCGAGGCAAGAGGGTGGAGGTCTATGCCCCTGTATGCAGTCCAAGGGGACCATATTTTCCTGTGTTTTTTGGGGCAACTCCACACCAGAAACACTGAAATCTCCGCACCCATGCACTTGTCTAGTTCGCTTCACCACTTCCCTATTGTCGGTGGGGAGGTGCCCTTCCACAGTTGGCCAATATCTTGTTTGGCATTGGCAAGAGCGAGAAAGAGTAAGTGTTACTTGTATAGATTCCCTCCTATGCCATCCGTGCTATGGAGAAGTAACAATCTAGGGTGGTGAAGAAGGTTCCAGGACAACACCTCCTTGTGGCAGGTTGGTACTTTAGGCCAAAAGGGCTAGAGAGCCATGCAGCTCCAAACTGTATGGAGGAATGTCCCTTCCTTCCTGTCACAGCAAAGCCACTGAGGGGATGCAATTACTCCCATCCTCCAAAAACGCAAAGTGTGTAGTACATCCGATGAACATATTTAAATTGTATGAGTCGATATCGCGAGTACACCGCAGCACCCCAGGGACTAGCAATGGCCTCCACCCAATCATCATCTGTCAGTTCTGGGATGTCGTCTTGCCACGCCTTCCTCGTTTTGTGTAGGGTTGTGTTGGAGTGCGTTGTCAGGATTTGGTATATCTGCCAAATTTTGTGCACGCCCAGATCACCCATAAGGAAGCAACCCTCTAGGGGATCAGGGAGGTCTGCTAGGTTTGTGAGGGCGGGGATTATAGCGTGGCGCAATTGGAGGTACTTATAAAACTGGGTTTGATGGAAGTGAAACTCCTCCTGCAGCTGCTGGAAGGATCTGAGGGTAGTGCCCCGCACCATGTCCCCCCCAATTGGAGATACCTATGATGTCCCACTGGCGGAACCCCCTCAGGGCTGCCACTTGATGTAGATAGTTACCTTGCCAAAGGGGCGTCGTCTGAGTCTGCCACCCCATTCGCCGGACTGCGCACCGCCAGAGCCTAATCGTCGTTCTACTGGCATGGGGCAGAAAGCTGAGTTTCTGTGCCTTGTACAGTAAGCATAGGAGGGGGTCCCCCCAATGCTGCACGTTCTAAGGCAAACGCTGGGTTAGCGGATGAGGCGTACCACCAGTCGTTGATTAACAAGAGGTGGGTGGCCACATAATACGAGTAGACATCAGGAGCGGCGATGCCACCACAGTAGGTAGATTGTGCACAGGTCTGCAGCGCCACCCTAACCGCCCCCCACCTCATAAGAACTTGTTATGTATAGCATTTATGTGTGCAAACCACGTATTTGGTATGGGAAATTTTGGAGCCGATAAAGCACTTTTGGGAGCGACACCATTTTAAAAAGCGCAGTGGTAAAGATGATTTTGAAGGTTTTTTAAATGCTAATTGCTAACTATAACGTCCCTGAAACCTTTGGTTTTTTTCAGTGAATTTATATATTTTTTAAGTAGTCACATTTGCAGTGTGGTGGAGAAGGAGTAAAGTCGACTTAATCCCCCAACCAGTATTGCACCAGGAGCTGCGTTTGAAGAGTGTTGGGGAAAGGAGGCATGGCCTCTGAAGATCTTTTAGCAATCCAGCTGTGTGGGACTTACTGTAAGTAACAGGAGGATGTTCTTGGGGGCTAACTACCCCTCCTGTTACCTCCCATAAATCCCACACAGCAGGATTGCTGAGAGGTTGTCAGAGGTCATGCCCCCTTTCTCCACAACTCTGCAAAGGTGCCTCCTGGTGCACTACTAGTTGGAGGATTAAATCCCCTTGGCTCTTGTGGGTTCTTGAGGGCCAACTACTCCTCCTGTTACCTACAGTGAATGCCACACAGCAGGATTGCTGAGAAGTTTTCATAGGTCATGCCCCTTTTCTACACCACTCTGCAAAGGTGCTTTCTGGCGCACAACTAGGTGGGGGATGAAATCCCCTTGGCTCTTGAGGGTTCTTGAGGGCCAACTACTCCTCCTGTTACCTACAGTAAGTCCCACACAGTGGGATTGCTGATAGGTTTTCGGTGGCTATGCCCCCTTTCTCCACCAGTGTGCAATCACGCCTCCTGGCACACTACTGGTTGTGGGATGACGTCCCCTTGGCTCCTGAGGGTCTTTGGGGGCCAACTGCCCCTCCTGTTACCTCCAGTATGGCCAACACAGCGGTATTGCTAAGAGGTTGTTGGAGGCCATGCCCCCCTTTTCTACAACTCTGCAAACACACCTCCTGCTGCATTGCTGCTTAGGGGAAAAAGTCCCCTTTAGTCTTAAGGCCCTCAGAAGGCAAGAAGATGTCATCCCCACGTCATCCCCACGTCAGCAGTGGGCTGAGAGGTGTGTTTGAAGAGTGGTGGAGAAAGAGGGTGTGGCCTTCCACTCCCTCTCAGCAATTCCATGGTGTGCGGCTTACGGGAGGTGACAGTGTTGGCCACTAATGATCATTAGCAGCCAAGGGGACTTCATGCCCCATGCCGCAGCATGCAGGAATGTGCAGTTGCAGAGTGGTGGCTAAAGGGGGCGGTCCATCGGCAAGATGCCATCTATTTTTATTCTATTTTTTGGGAAGGGGGAAACAAATCCCCCCCCCCCCCCACCCTTCCATGGGCTGTTTTGGCCCTGAGGACCCCATACCCCGGGGCAGGCCTTTGCAATTTTAAGTTTTTTAAACTAAGGGAAGGGGGGCACACAGCACTCCTCTCAGGCTGATTTTGTCCCTGGGGACCCTAACACCCGGGGCCAGCACCTTTTTTAATTTAAAAAAAAGGGAGGGGGCTGAGCCTTTTCAGCCCCAGGGACCCCATCCCTCAGGGCCTGCCCCCTTTTTTTATAAAGGGAGGGGGACCACGCGGACCCCCTCCCAGACAGATTTCGGTCCCAGGGACCCCATCCACTAGGGCCCTGGCCTGTAGAGTGGGTGCCCTGGTTCCACCCAAGGCATCCACTTTTGAAACATTTATTTATTTATTTATTTATTTATTGTCATTTTTAAAGCGCGGCGAATACCCGTAGGCGTCTCGGCGCTGGCTGTGGGCATAGGTCAACATCCAGGAGAACCAACAGAACCTTACTAACTATTGGTCAAACAACCAAGTCTTGAGTTGCTTGCGGAATATTAGCAAGGATGGACTAGTCTTGATGTGAGGGGGTAGGGAATTCCAGAGTTTTGGGGCGGCCACCAAAAAGCGTCTATCGCCCCAGGTGACTGTTCTAGTGCGCGGTACTACTAGATGATTGTGGTGGGTGGAGCGGAGAGCACGAGTTGGTTTGTAACGTACAAGATTGTGTTTAAGAAAGTGGGGGCCTTGATTGTTAAGAGCCTTGTAAACAATGCACAGCGATTTGAACTTAATTCGACTGCGTATCGGAAGCCAGTGAAGTTTCCTGATGGTGTTGGAGACAGGTGCAAACTTGGGAAGTCCCGAAAGCAGCCGGGCTGCTGCGTTTTGAATTGACTGCATCTTGTTTGTCACTCGATTTTGGGCATGAAGGAAGAGGGCATTGCAATAATCCAAGGCGGACAACACCAATGAACTGATCAGAGTTTTCCTGACTGAATCCGGTAAAAAAGGTAGAATTTTCCTTATCATTTTAAGTTTCATGTGAGCCGTGGCTGCAATTTTGTTAGCATGCGCCATGAAATTAAGACCCACATCAAAGGTGACGCCGAGATTCCTAACTTTAGGAGCTGGGCTAGGAGGTGTTCCGAAAGATGTAGGCCACCAAACTGATGACCAGCCCGGAGAAAGGTGACCAAAAATGACCACTTCGGTCTTTTCTGAATTAAGCTTCAGACAATTAGTGGCCATCCAGTCACCTATGGCCACCATCCCTCTTGTGAAGCGTGTGGCCACCTCCTCACCATCTCCCTTAATGGCCAATACCAGTTGGGTGTCATCGGCATAGGAGGTTAGGCTCATCCCAAATGCTTTGATGACAATAGCAAGGTCCGACACATAGATATTAAACAGTGTCGGACTTAAGGATGAGCCTTGCGGAACCCCACAAGGCAGCGACACCTTAGAGGATTGGTATGGTCCTAGGGATACCGCCTGCGTTCTATTAGCCAGAAATGACACATGTAGATCCAGCGCCGTTTTCTGAACCCCCATCCGTCCGACACGGTCGGCCAAGATCTTGTGGTCGACCGTGTCGAAGGCCGCAGAGAGGTCCAGCATGACCAGAACTGCTGTCCCCCCCTAATCCCGTATGGCTCTAATGTCATCAGCCGCTTTTAGGAGGGCGGTTTCCGTGCCATGGCACGTACGGAAACCGAACTGGGTGTTATCGAGCAGCTGATATTGCTCTACAAAGTCCGACAGCTGCTGATTCATGGCTTTTTCTACGACTTTGGCCAAAAATGGGAGACTGGCAATAGGCCTATAGTTTTTTAGGTCGTCTTTTTTAAGGTTGGCTTTTTTTAATAAAGGTTTTACCAGCGTATGTTTCAGTGAATCAGGAAAAATCCCGGAACTGAACATAGCGTTACAGACCGAAGTGATGGACGGAATCAGTGTGTCCATAACTGGGGCAAGAACTTTAAGCGGGCAGGGATCCAGTGCTGAACCGGTTTTAATTCTAGAGATAATGATCTTCGTCTGGTCTATTGAGAGGTCAGTGAAGCGTGTCAACGAGTTCTCCAGCGGGGGAAGGGAAGGGGACCGATGACCGGTTTGAGTGTTCAGGGCAAAAGCCTGATAAATGTCATTTACTTTCGTAAAGAAGAAATTGGATAGAGCATCGCAAAGATGTTGTGAGGGGGGAGGTGAGAGATCCTGCATACTGCCAGAGAGGAGTTTGGTGATGTTAAATAACTCTTTGCTTGAGTTTTTTGCCTTTTCAATTTGTTCGGCGTAATAATTTCTTTTCGCCTCTGCAATCATCTGTTTATACCGGGCGAGTGATTCCTTGTGTATTATTTTGCTCTCGGTGTCATACCGCTTTCGCCAATGTCTTTCCCTGTATTTATTAAGTTGTTTCTGCTTTTTTAATTCCTCGGAGAACCACGGTGCGCTAGGGGAAGTTCGGTTCCGGGAAATAGTTTTTACGGGAACTAACTGGTGTGTGGCCTGATTAAGCCAATTATGAAACTGATTTGTCGCAAGAATAGGGTCATCTGACAACGAAGGCAGTGTTCTATCCAGCAGTGTTTTCAGTTCTCCCTTATTTATGTCATTCCAAGCTTTCACCGATTTGGGGGTATGGTCAAGGAGTCTGGTCTTGGAGCTGTCAGGAATAACTAACTTACTTAAAATGGCATGTGATCAGTCCATGGCATGGGGAGAACAGCTGAGATGTATAGCGTCTTAATATTGGTAAATAAGCCGTCCAAAGTATGACCTGCCTCGTGAGTAGGGGCAGAAACCAGTTGTTGCAGACCCAACGTTTCCATGTCCGCCATAAGACATGATGTGTCAACGTCACTGCCTGATTCAAGATGGAAATTAAAATCCCCTAGCACCGAAAAGGAGTCTTCAAGTGCTAGGGATTCCAGTATCGACCCCAAACTGAGTAGAAAAGGGGCACGGGCTCCTGGTGGACGATATATCAGCACCCCTTTAAAGTTGAAAAGGGCGGTGAAGTTGATGCTAAACATTATTGCTTCGCATGAAGTGGATGGTATGGGGGAGGTCCTGATCGGAAACTTATCTTTGGTGATAATGGCAAGCCCACCTCCCCGCTGGCCTATTCTATCTTGCCTGTGTATCGTGTACCCACTCGGGACTGCTATGACCAAATCTGGGTCAGATGCCCCATCCGTCCAGGTTTCCGTAATGAACAGTGCGTCCAGGTCTAAGTCTGTTATTAAGTCTGCGATTTCCTGCCTATGTCTACACATGGAGCGGGCATTCTAATTTCTAATTTAAAACATTTGTAAAGCGCGGCGTACACCTGTCGGTTTCTTGGCGCTAGTGGAGGGTATTGACTACAGAGACAAAAGTGAGAACCGGTAATAGAGCCGGAAAGAGAGAGGGTTACGCAGGGAAAGCCTGTTTAAAAAGAAACATTTTCAATTCCTTGCGGAAGGATACATAATGGGTGGAAGCACGAAGGTGGTCAGGGAGGGAGTTCCAGAAAGTGGGGGCCAAGGTGGAAAAATTGGACCCACCCCACTTTTTACGCCTGAAGCGTGGGATTTGAAGAAGGGACTTGGTGGAGGATCGAAGTTCTCTTGGGGGAACGTATTCTTTTATGAGTGAAGAAATGAAGGCAGGGGCGGTGCCTTGACGGGCCTGGAAAACCATACAGGCGGTTTTGAACAGAGAACGTTCCTTAACAGGTAGCCAGTGAAGCTCCCTGAGGAGGGGTGTGGAGTGGTGAAAGCGTGGGAGACCAAAAACCAGCCGGGCAGCTTGGTTTTGAACCAACTGTAGCCTCCTTAGGCTGTATGCTGGTATGCCATTATAGACGGCGTTGGCATAGTCCAGCCGTGATATCACGAGCGCGGCCATGATCATTTTGAGTGCCTGGGGGGTGAAGAAACGGGAGACAGTGCGAATAGTTCGGAGGGTGAGGAAACAAGAAGAAACTACAGAGCTGATTTGAGAGTGAAGGGTGAGGTGATTATTCATTTTAACCCCCAGTGTTTTCACCGTGGTTGAAGGGGTGGGGGCGGGACCGAGGGTTTGGGGCCAGAAGAGGGAGTTCCAGGGACTGGAAGAACCACCGGTGAGAACCAACTCGGTCTTGTCCGGGTTCAACTTAAGATGGTTGTGGTTCATCCAGTCCCTGATGAATGTCATAGTGTGCTGAAAACTGGAGACAGAGAGGGGGGAAGAGGAAAGATCAAAGATGAGCTGGAGGTCATCCGCGTAGTTATACACGGTGACCTCCAGCTGCTGAAGAGCGAAGATGAGAGGAAAGATGTAAAGATTGAATAGTAGGGGAGACAAGGAGGAGCCCTGGGGGACACCGCACGTGACGGGGAGTGGGGTGGTTGTGAAGTCTCCTTGCCGGACCGCCTGGGTGCGGTCCCTCAGGAAGGAGGAAAGCCACACCAGGGCGGATCCCTCGATTCCAGCCGCCTTGACACGGGACAATAGGATGGTATGGTCAACCGTGTCAAATGCGGCGGAGAGGTCGAGGAGAACCAGCGCCTGGTGTTTGTTATGATCCATACCCTTCCTGAGGTTGTCCAGGACTTATACCACGACTGATTCTGTCGAGTGCCTCGGTCGAAAGCCTGCCTGGCGGGAAGCCAGTCCCCCATTAGCCTCTACGTGGGTGCTGAGAACTGCGGTGACATGGCGCTCCAGCACCTTGCCCAGGTAGGGCAGCAGGGAAATGGGGCGGTAGTTGGCTGAGATGGATGGGTCAGCGCCAGGCTTCTTTAGAATGGGCACTATGGTGGCTGATTTGAGCGTAGGGGTCACTACTCCCTGCGCTAGGGAGCTGTTAAGGAAGGCAATAGGGGGTTCAGGACAAGAGGAGTAAATTTGTTGGAGGATTCGCGCTGGACAGATATCTGCCGGATAACCTGATTTCACTCTGGGGAGTATCTCCAGAAATGCCTCTTCAGTGAGGGGAGGGATGGAGGTGAGAAGGTTTTGAATAGCAGGAGGAGAAGGGTCAATAAAGGCAGACGAGGGGGGGGGGGATGTTGGCCTTGATAGTAGTGATCTTGTCGAGAAAGTAGGTATTTAGTTGGTTGCAGAGGGACTGAGATGGGGGGATCTGAGGAGAGGCTCTATCGGAGTAAGCCAAGTCCTGCACTATGCCGAAGATCTCCCTAGGTTTATTTTCGGCAGACATTATTTTTGTTGAGAAGTAAGAGGATTTGGCGGCTAGGATTGCAGTCTTGTAGTCGGTGAGTGATGATAGATAGAGAGTTTTTAGTGAAGGACAGTAATTTTTCCTCCAGTGCCTTTCTGCTTGTCGGGTGGCCAATTTTAGTTCTTTTAGGTGGTCATTAAACCACCTATTAGATTCCTTGGGTCGCCGAACGGAAATGCGACGTAGGGGAGCCACTGAGTCGCACCCTCTAGCCAGCCAGGTGTTAATGAAGTTGGCTTGAGAGTCGGACGAAAGACCGGAAAGGGACGGGGAAGAGTTCCACAGGTGAGACGTCAGGGTGGGAAAGTCGACTCTGTTCCAATTCCGCGCCCAGGTATTTTTGGCGCGGGGGACTTTGGGTGCCTGGTGGAGAGAGATGGAGAAAGAAATAAGGGCGTGATCGGACCAAGGGCAGGGGGAAACCGACACAGGGGAAACTGAGAGATTAAGGGACCAGACCTGGTCAAGTATATGACCATGAGAGTGAGTGGGGACAGAGATGTGTGACATAAAATTTAAAGATGTGAGGGACTCAGTAAATTCTTTTGAGGCTGTGCACTCAGATGGGTCTGAGGGCCAGTAATTGAAATCCCCAAGTACCAGGACCGATGCGTAGTTGACCACCATGTTGGCCAATAGATCTTGAAAAGCCGGCAAGAACAGAGGCAAGGACTGGGGAGGACGGTACATTAGGAGACAGGTAATGGGGGGGGAAAAGGCGAGGGAGCGAACTATAAGGAATTCGGTGGAAGGGATGGGGGGAGAGGGGATGGTTTGAAAATTTAGTTCTGACCGAGCGATCATCGCCACTCCACCGCCAACCCTACCTGCCGAACGATCGGCGCGTAAGGCCACGTAGGAAGGGGGGAGGGTAGCCAAGAGAACGGGAAGGGAAGAGTCGCATAACCAGGTTTCGGTCAGGAGCAGTAGGTCAGGCTTCTCAGAATCGAGCAAGACAAAGAGCTCATGGTGATGCTTGACCGCTGACCTGGCATTCAGTAAGAGAATAGATAGAGAGGGGATAGTAGGGATTGGGTCGGGTGGGAGAGGGCATTGTGGGGGAAGGGCGGACGGAAGGAACGGCAGGGTAGGAGTAGAAGAGGGTTCGAGCCCTAGTGAAAGGATGTGACTCCGGACAGAGTCCGAGAGTGGCCAATGGCCTTGGAGGGTAGTAAGTTCTTCCGAGGAGTAAGAAATAAAATTGGCATAGAGTCGTGCCCCTAGCCACGTCCGGCCGCGGACGGGCGCAGACGGGCTTGCCCTAGGCGCGCCTTCGGCGCGCAAACGGCGCTCCCGCTGCGCTCGTCCGCTGCGCGTTCTGTAGATGCACATTGATATAGGGGCCTCACGGCGGGAAGGGGGCGTGGCCTAGCGGTGGGCGTGGCCAGCGGCGCAGGACGCCGGTGTGTGGGGTCACGTGAGCGCTAGATCCGCTCCGTGATTCCAAAGTGCCAAAGTGCAATACAAAGTTAAAAGCAGTTTTTAAAGGTAAGCAGGTCTTTACAAATTCGAACAACAGCGTCTACTCCCGGCTTTTCGCCTCAGGAGTTAACCCAGGCGTTAATAAGCGCTAAATGATAAATAGCAGCGGGAGAAGTCACAATCATCGAAGAGTTGATTTTGCAGTTAAGAATCGGTATCCTAGAGGTGCAGTGCGGGCAGATCAAGAGAGAGGGCGCTTGACAGTAAGTATGTGGGTCATATTTGTGACAAAACTTACTTTCTAAAGGACGAAGTGCTCTTAGGGATGAAGGCGCATAGACCAGTCTTGATAATTGGGCAGGGGGTGTGGCAGGAGGCACGGATCTGGCACGGACGGGCGCAGACGGGCTGGACTTTGGCTCGACTTCGGCGCGCATCCGGCGCGCCCGCTGCGCCAGCCCGCTGCGCCGTCTGGTATTGGTGCACATTTATAGGCGGCTGAGGAGGGTAGGAGGCAGCCAGCGACTAGAGCGCTGCCCTGCCTTCCTCCAAGATGGCGGCCGTCTATCGCCCCAGCACCTGAATCGGCTGGGCGAGAAGAACGGCGTGAGGGAGGCAGAGGTAAGCGCTAGGAGCGCTCGAGAGAAAGTGCTCAAAGGTCCTGCATAATTTAAGAGTTAATATCAATAGTAAAACACATTAAAACACAACACGTTTAAAAATGTGCAAAATAGCAAGAAGCAGCTTAAAGGACGATCTCAGAGTGAACAAGTATTTTGTAATAACCCCCAGCGTGACCAACACCCTTAGTCGATGTGGTCTGGCTAACCGGCGTTTTTGTAGCGTCCGGGAGGGCAGGAGGCAGCCAACGACTAGAGCGCTGCCCTGCCTTCCTCCAAGATGGCTGCCGTCTATCGCCCCAGCACCTGAATCGGCTGGGCGAGAAGAACGGCGTGAGAGAGGCAGAGGTAAGCGCTAGGAGCGCTCGAGAGAAAGTGCTCAAAGGTCCTGCATAATTTAAGAGTTAATATCAATAGTAAAACACATTAAAACACAACACGTTTAAAAATGTGCAAAATAGCAAGAAGCAGCTTAAAGGACGATCTCAGTGTGAACAAGTATTTTGTAATAACCCCCAGCGTGACCTTCACCCTTAGTCGATGTGGTCTGGCTAACCGACGTTTTTGTAGCGTCCTGAGGGCAGGAGGCAGCCAGCGACTAGAGCGCTGCCCTGCCTTCCTCCAAGATGGCGGCCGTCTATCGCCCCAGCACCTGAATCGGCTGGGCGAGAAGAACGGCGTGAGAGAGGCAGAGGTAAGCGCTAGGAGCGCTCGAGAGAAAGTGCTCAAAGGTCCTGCATAATTTAAGAGTTAATATCAATAGTAAAACACATTAAAACACAACACGTTTAAAAATGTGCAAAATAGCAAGAAGCAGCTTAAAGGACGATCTCAGTGTGAACAAGTATTTTGTAATAACCCCCAGCGTGACCAACACCCTTAGTCGATGTGGTCTGGCTAACCGGCGTTTTTGTAGCGTCCGGGAGGGCAGGAGGCAGCCAGCGACTAGAGCGCTGCCCTGCCTTCCTCCAAGATGGCGGCCGTCTATCGCCCCAGCACCTGAATCGGCTGGGCGAGAAGAACGGCGTGAGAGAGGCAGAGGTAAGCACTAGGAGCGCTCGAGAGAAAGTGCTCAAAGGTCCTGCATAATTTAAGAGTTAATATCAATAGTAAAGCACATTAAAACACAACACGCTTAAAAATGTGCAAAATAGCAAGAAGCAGCTTAAAGGACGATCTCAGTGTGAACAAGTATTTTGTAATAACCCCCAGCGTGACCAACACCCTTAGTCGAGGGCCCCTGTGGAAGGTGCCTGAAGGCCGGTGCGGGCACTGCTGGCTCCCCTCCAGCACTCCCCTCCTGCGGGAGTCGGCATTGCTTTGCGAACCCAGAGAGCTGCTAACATGTCCTCTCTGGATCTTTAAGCAATTTGTCTGTTACCCTGTTTGCTTGACAGTGGGCAGGGAAGCAAACGTGCTCTGCTTTCAGCAATCAAGAGCATTTTCTTGCTGCTGAGTTTTCTATGGCTTACAGCCAAGCCATAGAAAATGCAAATTCCAGGGGTTGGGCACCTTGGGACATTGCTGGAGATGGACCTGGAGGTGGAGGTTCCCAGGGCCATCTAGGGCTCCTGGAGGGGGGCCGCACAGCCCACCCTCCTTTCTTTCATGTAGTCCGGGGAGTTGGTGGTCCCCAGGGCTGGGGTTCTGCAACGGACCCCCTTAATTAATGTCTTTGTTCCCCAGGGAGGTGGCGGACCCCGGGGCACCAGGGGGCCTGGCAGGGGCCACCCGCATTCCAACTCTGAAGTGCCCCTGGGATGTGGCAGTGCCCAGAGCTGCAGGGGGGTCAGGTGGGCCCCCTGCATTCCTATTAGGTGCCCCATGGCCATGCCGGTCCCTAGAGCAGCGCGGAGACCATAGGGCCACCCCACATTTCTTTTATACATAATGTATGTGCCCAGGGAGGTAGTGTCCCCAGGGCTGCGGGGGGCCAGGCAGGCCCCCACATTCCTATTAAGTGCCCCATGGAGATAGCAGTCCCTGGGGCAGTGGGGAAAGCCATGGGGCCACCTCTGCACTTATTTTATAAAATCAGTGTGCCCAGGAGAGGTGGCGGTCTACGTGGCAGCAGGGGGGGCAGGCGGGCCCCCCTGCATTCCTATACTTAAGTGCCCTTTGGAGGTAGAGGTCCCCTTGGCAGTGGGAGGGGCCTGGCCCCCCTCTCATTCCAGTATTTACTACCCAGGGGAGGTGACGGTCACCTAAGCTTTCTTTATACCTAGGAGGTGGACTCCATAAGCCACCTTCCTTCATTTCCTTCAGGCCCCTGGGATTTGGCCCACTCGTGGGCTTTAAAAAAAAGACCCATGGGAGCTGTGCATATTTTTTTAACATTCTTTGCTGCAGAATCACCAGTGAGTCCGCATCAAATAAAAAAAAAAGGCTTTTATACCCAGCAGGGTCCCTGAGTCAGGGCATTCCTACCCTGCCCCCTTTTCTTTATTTGTTACTTTGTTTGCGGGACTCGGCTACAAGAGGAGTCCCTAGAAGGCTTCCAACACTTCCTGATTGAAGTGTTGGCAGCCAATCAAATTTTAGTAGGATCCACGAGTCCACTGTAAGGACTTGCGTGCCTTGATATCTATGTCTTTTGAAAATAGATTATCTCTATAACTGCAAAACGGATTTACACCAAATCACAAAAAGCACGCTTTCTGGACCAACATCTAGCTTTCTGCCAAATTTTGTGTAATTCCGTTCGGCAGTTCGGGTTGTAGTCGTGTTCAAATAATGAAAAATCCCCAAAGACATAACATGGGGAAAATGCGTCTTGGCCCCCATTTAGCAGATCACCCCGAAACATTCAACACAGCAGCTGAACCAACAAGTATTTGCAATGCAATAGGTCTGGCAGTTTTAAGAGTTTGAGCTATTGGCATTGTAAATGGCAATGCCTTTTATTTACGTGTTGATTTTTAAAACGTAAGTTAAAGGCATTGTCATTTACAATGCCAATAGCTTGATCTCTCGCAAATGCGAGACCTATTGCATTGCAAATGCTTGTTTAGACTTATGGTGGCCGTTTAATTGGAGCAATAAATTGAAAAATATAATGAGAGTACGAAAGCGCATTATAGAGTAAGGATAAGTCCAACAGCCATCTAGCGGACGATGGCATATCTCACTTTAGAGCTGAAAAGCAACATGTTATCAGAGCCACTGGAATTAGCCAGGAAAAGAGGACCAAACTATGGAGCAGGTTTCATAACCGTATTATTTAACCTTTCTGGCATTTTTAACATTAATACAGTTTGAACATGTTCACCTCATCAGTGCCAGTCCAACACAGGCTTACAGCCATCAATTGAACTAAAAAACAATTTGCTTTCATAAAGACCTTCCACTGTGTGGTAGCACGAGTTTTAAGCAAGATGTCATGTTTTAGCTAGAAACAATGTTGAAGTCCGCAAGCCATGCATTCGACTGAATCATATGGCGATAAGAGTAAATTCATAATTATGATATTAACGCTGCAGCCTTAATAACGTCAGTGGTCTGGGCAATATTAGGAACACAGGAACACCAACGACTGTTGCAGAACGTCTTCCACTTGCTAACCAACACTGAAAACATGATACCTATATATTATACAAGCAAGAAATTTATAGTCCATCTATACCCAAAAATCTTTGGGGAGAATTTAAATAGAACAAATTGTGTTTGTTTTAAGGTTAGGATAAAAGCGGTCTGCTTTAGAATGAATTTAAAAGCCCTACATAATTTTAACGAGAAATAATGATTACAAGCATGTTGACTGTTGATTGTAAAACGTGAAGTATTGAGAACATAGATGTGATTAAAAGGAATATAAAACTGTTGGAAGCTATAACAAAGGATGCACATGTGAATTGATAGATTGTATGTAGGGTGAAAAAGCAATCCTACTTCATTATATGTCGTGTTGATTTGGACTGAACTAGTTTGTGGATTTTATGTCTTAACATAGATGGACTATCTATGCATTTCTACCTTGTATAACACTGGTATCATGTTTGAACAGCATGTGTTTTTAGGGTGACTTGTCCAGGTCTATCAGAAAATTTTATATTTTGATTATTGTCTTCTGTTTATCACCCCAGAAGAAGTCCTGCTATTCATGGGACAAAAAAGCATTGACTATGTCCTATTCATATTGGTCAAGATGAGAATAAAGAACACAATTTTAAACCATACATTGAGACTTGTTTATTTGGAAATTTGACCAATACGTTTGTTCCACTTAAGATATCTTGATCACGCCCTGAAAAGCTTGAACGTTGTGTTAATGTTCACTGAGTGCTTCTCCCATTGCTTTGGAATGTTCATTTGACGTTTGGGTTCACTTTGGAATGGACAACGCAGAGAGTGGAGCAACAGTACATTGGAGTGGGGGTGACATACACCATAACCCTTCCTAACCACTTTGTTTTGAGTTAATACATACATCATTAAAATGAACAGGGCCTTGCCTTAGTTTCTAATGCATTCTGAATATTCGACTATCATAAATGCAGGTTCATCGGATGCCTTCATATTCAAAGTGTTAGGGCTCATGAACACACATATCTGCATAACACCGCATTACAGACAGTACCGCCAGGAAAAAAACAACTAACGAAAATCTAATAAACGTTGAGTACCACCAATTATTCGATTGATGTGCAGAAATAGCTCAAAATACTCTTGATTGTGGGTATCTTACTAGATATCGTTTCGATGCACTAACATGAACATCTAAATGAATGGTCCCAGTGTTTCACAGTGAAAGACTGACCTTGGTGAATTTTACAAACCCACGCAGCTAGCATTATGAGAGGCAAGTACTGCTCAATTATTTTCCAAGCTTAGGCGAGCGGTCCATGGTAGTAGGATGACAGTGATTATGTAAAGCTAGGTTTGCGTGTGCAGTTGTAAGCCCGGCAGTGGGCTAGATTGTGGGAAGGGAAGTCCTTCCTGACAAGAGTTATAAATTCTATGCCATACCTCCATAACAGTCAGGACTTGAAGTGGAAAATCATTACAACTGTGCCTTTAAGTTATAGGGAAAGAGGTAGGATAGAAATGGAGTAACGAGGAGCAGAGTCTTACTGTCAACGTGTACATATAATTAAAACTCTGCCATAAAGCAATTGGCAACAAGTATTAATGACAGTAAATCTATCTCACAATGTTACATGTAAAAGCACTGCTATTCGGATCTTTGTCTGCCCAATAAATTCCAATAGCAGTAACATCACTGTGGTTAATGGATTTGTTGGAGAACTGTGGCAGTTTAATTATAGGTTCCACTCATTACAAACAAATTGAACAAGTGAACATGCCCGCTACCAAGCAAGTTTAACTTGCAGGACACTCATTTTGCTATTTTATGTAGATATCTTCATAGTTAAGTTGCAGACTATTGTTGCAATCCTTATAGCTTAGTGAGCATAGTGAGTTAAGTACCTGCCTCAGGGAGCCTCATGCAAACCATAAGGCACAGGTTTAAAAGTTCTTATCCTCAATATTTACTTATTTTAAGATTACCCCCTCTCCTCTGGCATGAATAATTAGTAAGTGCCATATAAATGGTTTTTAGCACATTCAAACACACTTCTAGCAGTGTGGCAGTGCATGCTTAACTCCTATATAACGTTTTGCACAAGTCAAAACCATGCAGAAAATCATAACTCGTCTACGAGGCACTGAATCAAGGTGTTAGTCACCAAACTACCTCTTCGTGGAATGAATGAGACGGGAGCTAAGAGGGCAGGTAGTCCTTTAAGTGACGCATTTAAGTTAGGCGCTGGTAGAACTGCAAATATGAAAACTACCTCGTAGTTTACAAATTGCACATGTTCACTGGGGCCTGCATGGATCTGGCTCAATAACCACTACACACTCCCAATTTCAATGCGGTCAACATGCATAAATATGTTAATTCCTTCTACCCAAGAAATGCTTGCGCGATCACTAGAAATCCAGCTCTCTCGAATAAGCAGGCAACTACTCTGGCTGAGTAATCGTGATTGACAGGTGTGCACCCAGCTCATCTGCACAATTCTTAATGACAAGTGAAGTACGCATTATCGACTCGTTTGCACACCGCCATATTCAGTTGCCCTAACACCAGCTAGATACTTTGGGCAGAGCTTCCGCACATTCCATATCTGCCAACGAGCACAGTCCTCGAGAAGCAGCTTTGTGCAACTAGTATCCACCCATAAGAGAGGTGGCACTGGAGAGATTACAAATCCTAATGGCAAAACAAACGACGCTGTAACCATGCACAAAATGTAAAATATACTGTGAACATCACCGACTAAAACCAACAATGACCCCTATACATAGTGGGACAGTAAAAAATTATAAGCCGGATCCAAAACACATTACTTCAGTTCCTCTCCATTTTAACAACCCCCTTCACTATACACTGAAATAAACCCCGCCTGGAAGGTTTGTAGCCTGCAATATAAACCATTCCGAAATGCCCACATGTCAACGCCGTCTCCCTGTTTATGCAAAACCCACTCTCTAAACCTAAATTGAAGATGGCAACAGATTTCGTTCACTGGCTCAAACACGTCCGCCTACTCCGCAGAGAGGGCAAAGGATGCCGGGATTGTAGATAAGAACCTGAAAGGGGCGTAAGACAGGACCCGATATCAGAGGGTACATTTTGTCAAAACTACTGACAGCGCATAAATTCCTGTTGTAGACAGCTCATAAAAATCCACTTTTTACTAGGGAAAAAGCCCATGATACTAATTATATATGATGTATACACTATGGGTGATTATACAGATAGTACACATTGAAAATGCTCGTGTGATCATCCAGGACCTGCAAAGGCTAACCTCTGTTTAATTAGGAAGAGCAGAGTACTAGGCAAGAATGTCTCGGTGACAGTCATGACATATACTTTTCTGTTTTTCTGCCGGCCCACTTGGACGGGCTCGTCTGACTTCCTTTTGGCGTAAAAGGTTTATTATCTTTATGGGGCCATCGTTTGGCCCCATAAAGATAAGAAACATTTTACCTTTTACGCTAAAAGGAAGCCAGACAAGCCCGTCCAAGTGGGCCGGCAGAAAAAGAGAAAAGTGTAGGTCACAGAATGCTCTTTCCCAATGGCTGGCACCGTTTAGTATAAATGGGGACGCCGGCCAATAGGAAAGAGGGGCGTGGCTTAAAGCCAGTAACTGAAAGCCCCTAAAAAAACATAAAATCTCGCCAGCGAGACTGCGCATGTGCGCAGCCCACGCAGGCAAGACCTAAAAAGGGGAAGCTTTACCTACCTACTGGTGACCGCCAGTAGGTAAAATATAGCATTCCTATCAAGAGTCCTTGGAAAAAATAACAATTTGGCCCAGATTTACTAAGGGCTTGCATTGCTCTTGCGTGATACAAGCCAAGACCTTACGTGGCTCTGTGTGGCATAGTAAATGTGAAGTAGCGCAAGGCCGCGCAAGTCACTGCTTTGCATTTCTCTGCCCTTGGAAGGCATTCCATGGGTGGAGGGTGGGTGTTTCCACACATCAACTCATGGTTTGTGCCACATTCCCAGATTTACTAACACTAGCAAACCTGTGAATGCATCAAAATGCTAACTCTTCCCAGTGGAGGTGTAACGAGAAGGAATATTTTTATTTATTTATTTTTTTATTTATTTTAGAACATTTATAGAGCGCGACAGCTGCCCCAGCCAAGGGGCGTCCCGGCGCTAGAAGCAAAACAGCAGCAATGATACAAAGGACGGACTACACAGTAGTATTTATTTTAGAACATTTATAGAGCGCGACAGCTGCCCCAGCCAAGGGGCATCCCGGCGCTAGAGTTTGTTTATTTCTTCCTGTTTCTTCCTGTTTTTTATCTTTCTATGTGCACTGCAAATCTACTAATTTCGGAACACTCATTGCTTTTGGACCATCTGATGCATTTGGGTACCTGTAGTGCTAGCTGGAGTGTCTTCTCTAAGGTCTCTGAAGGGCTAATGTTGAAGGGCAGTCACCTTTAGTCAGCTAATGCTTGCAGATATTTTCCTTCTCAAATAAAGCCAGACCGGATTGGTGTATATTGTTGATCCTGTGAGTAATCTAGTCATGGAGGTGTCAGCATGACTTTGCCATTCCATTTTTACTAATGGAACGGCATATCATTTTTACATGGCTTTAGATAAGAAACTTCAAAATGCCAATTCTGCCTATAAGTCAGTTATTACTTCCAAAAGCTCTGCTAGTGGAAACAATTTAGGCTGGCACTCCGATTATCAAAGCAATTAGAATATGTTAGATGATCTAGGGAAATATCACTGTTTACTATTGTGCAATCTCTTTTCTAACTCAGAAAGGTTTGGAGTGGGGTGGGGTGGATTGGAATGGGGTGTGGTGGGGTGTATTGGAGTGGGATAGATTGAATTTGGGTGGATTGGAATGGAGTAAGTGGATTGGAGTGCTGTGGATTGGATTTGGGTGAGGTGTGGTGGTTTGGACTGGAGTGGGGCAGACTGGATTGGATTGGAGTTGTGCTGATTGGAGTGGGAGATTGTTTTTGGATGGAATGGGGCAGACTGAATTGAATTGGAGTGAGGCAGATTGGAGTGGGGTAGATTATTTTGGATTGGTGTGGGGCTGATAAGCGTGGGGCACATTGCTTTGGATTGGAGTGAAACAGATTGGAGCGAGGCAGATTGTTTTGGATTGGAGTGGGGCAGATTGGAGTAGGACAGATTGTTTTGGATTGGAGAAGGGCAGATTGTTTTGGATTGCAGTGTGGCAGATTGTTTTGGATTGGAGTGGGGCAAAATATTTAGCATTGGAGTGGAGCACATTGGAGGGGTTGGATTGGAGCGTGGCAGTTTGGAGTAGGGCAGATTGCAGTAGGAAAGTTTGGAATGGGTAGTTTGTTTTGGACTGGAGTGGGGCTCATTGGATTTGGGCAGATTAGAGTTGGTCTGATTGAAGTGGGGCAGATTGTTTTGGATTGGAGTGGGGCGGATTGGAGTAGGGCAGATTGAACTGGGGTGGATTGGGGTATACAGCATGATTATGGGGCCGATTACGATGCCGTAGGAAACGGCTCCAACCCTTGGTTGGAGCCGTTCCTACGACATCATATTCCCCAGTTAGGATTATTTTCTGACCGACCCATTTTGATGGTGTCCCTCGGAAATTAATCCAAACAGGATTTCCCAATGGTTTACGATGGGCTTGGATAGCCCGTCTGCCATTCGGAAAGGAGCCTGTAATCCCAAAGGAGCTTCTTTCTGCCCAAGGGATTAAGATAGCCGATTCCTACAGCCTTTCTGTGCCAGCCTTTCGGACACTGAAAGGCTGAGGGAATCCGACTTTGGGGGTCCTCAGCAGGGCCCCCATGGGTGCAAGGCCTACAGATGGTGGCCCCCTGTTGATCCCGGCACCTGGTGGCAGGCACCTTGTTGATCCCTGCACACCTCAAGGAGCCTGCCACGGGGGGCAGGGATGAACCGCACCTCAGCTCTTCACAATGAGAGCATGCATTCCGGTCGGTGTGCTTGCTCCCATTGTAAAGAATAGGATTGTGACCGAACAGTGTTCGGTCACATCCTAATTGCTGGTTTGGAACCGCCGACAGGAAGATCGATGTCGGACAGACTCAGGTCCGTCCAACATCAAAATAGGTCCCAATGTGTTAAAGCATCATTTCAGAAGTTACAGATACGAAAGAAACAATGTTGTTTTGCAATATTTAGAACAATATAATCCTCATGAAAACGTTAGGGCAAAGTGAGAAAAGAAGACTTCTAGGCATATTTACATACATACATACATTTTTGCATGGCATTAAAAGTTAAAAAGTTCAAAATAGTACCTTAATCACATAGGAAGCAGTGGACAGGAAATGATTAAGTTCAATCAATCAGTGTTTGGTCAGTGCTCCACAGAGAAGAATGGAAATTATGTTTGGCGATGCGGCGAGCGCAAGGTAAGTGGTTTTATTTATTTACTTTCATCTTTCCTGTCGTATGTTGAACTCCACTACCCCCCACCCAGCCCCGCACCGCCCGCCCGCCCTTCTCACCATCCCACAGCGCTTACCTGTTTGAGCTGTTACTGCCTCTCATGCATCCGTAATATTCATAAGAGGAAGTAAATTCAGCCTTAATAATAAAATGAATCTATGCACACCATGAGGAAGGTTCCATACGGCATATGGTTGAGGTTTTTTACATATGCCACTCTCTACAATTATATAATTCCCAATGTGCTGAAAACACAATACAATATCTATTTTACAACTAACTTCATAGATTGATTTTTTTTATCACATTTTTTAAAATAGACTTTTTGAGGGGTCCCGCTTTACTTTTCCCAATTACAAACATGTCCAGTGCTTTAATAAAATTTGAGAAAACACCAGTTCAATCCTTCAGACAGAAAAAGATGTCATGTTGTAATGCAGCCTGTATGAAGCCCAGATCACTATTCAATATACTATTCACCCACCTTAAACTTGCTGCCATAGCAAACATATTCATGGAGAGAAGCCTAAATTCAAGACGGAGTCCTGATGGAGCAACTGCACCATTCACGTTAAATATTTGGTGCCAAATGCGCCCCTCCACCTTCTCAAAGAAGGCCCAGTACCGCTCATCCATTGACTCACAGGCATAACTCATTGAAGGCGGAATTTTGATCTTATATACCACCAGAACATGGGCAAAATGTCTTTGCCTGCAACATATATATATAACCTGCCAATTGCTGAAGCCTGGGATATTGCATTACTTCTGCACTGACTAATAGGATCACTATTAGAGCAGTTACTAGAAAAAAATTCTACCCAAATACGGGTACAGCTTCACGACCTCTAGGTTGTCTTTCCCTAAATACCAATGCAAATTTTTTTTCCTAACCTTACACGCCCAGGGCCTAAAAACCATAACTTTACTCTTATAGATGTTTCATCAGCATAGTTGCCTAGCTCTAAAAGACGCCTCTGTAAACCTACTGGGGTCTAACAACATGGCATCATCTGAATAGAGAAGGTAACCAAAATTAGTTGTTCCTAGTTTGGTAGATCCCCCTTACATTGTCCGACTCTGCTAGGCAAGTTATAGATATAAAAGTAAAAGAGGAGGGGCACTAGTAGGCACCCTTGCTGCAACCCATTGTGAGTTCATACTTTACTAGTCACGCCGTGGTTCCCTCCCATCAAGACATGAGTGCACATAGAAGAGTGCAAAGAAATAACTAGCCTAAGCAGGTGTGCGGGGATCCCCAGTACAGCCAAATTCCTCCACAGTGCCCCACGATCAACCCTGTTGAATGCTGTGGAGAAATCTATTAAGGCAGCATATAATGCTATGCCCTTGCCCACTGGATACTTCTCAATCAGAGTTTGGGGGTCTGTGATATTGTCTAAGGTGCCACAATGTTTACAAAATGTAGCCTGCTCCACAGGGACATGGTTATTACCAAAAGCCCAGTCTGTAAGGTGAAGAAGAATATTCTTGGCAACAGTTTCCCAACCGCATCCAATAATGCAATTGGCCTAAAGCTAACAGGAGAAGGTTTAGGACCCTTTTTATATAAAGGTACCACTATGCTTCCTTTCCAAGAGGAATGTATGGTCCCATGCAAGAAACAATGTTGAAACAATGGATGGTGAAAAAAGGGCCCATGCGGAAACATCTTGTTTAATGAGAGATATCGGGATAACATCCAGGCCCATCACCCCAGAGTACCTAGCACCCTTAATAAAACTCTCCTGACAGGAAGGAGGGCCATATACACTCAGTGTGGGGGTCTCACTAATCAATTCCAACAGATACTCGCCACTAGAGTTAGATGTGTATAGATGCAAGATATATTGGATTCACTCAGCTCTGCTATTAAAATGGCTTCAGCCTTAGCTCTACAATCACAATATTTAGCTATAAAGAAAAAATAGTTTCGCTAATCACCATAAATTGCAACTTATCTCAGCTCAATCCATTTCTGACCCTCCTCCCTTCTGAGTTCAGATACATTCAGTCTTGTTCTCACCTGCTTCAACCAATTGATTTTCCTTTGCCTCAGTAGTAATGACTGCTTACACTTTTCCTTTACTGGGGGGTTTAGTACCTGATTTACCTTTTTTACCTCCCGGAGGTGGCCACCGAGTGTTTAGCACTAGTAGATTGTTTCTTACTCCCACATGATCGAAATAAAGACAACAGCTTCTCAAACCAGGCAATATGGTTCTCTTGTATAGGACCAGAAAAAGCTGTCTTAACATATCCTGCCAAGCTTATTATTTGACCAAAAGGTAGGCCCATTTATTTCGTTATAATTTCTGGGAATCCAGCACTCGAGCCCCTTTAGTTCTAAATCAATAACCAATGAGAAAATAAAGTGGTTGCACAGATCCGTCCTAAATACCTTAAACTGTGTGCAGGCACCAAACATTTGGTAAGAAGCCACAATATAATCAATTAATGATTGCCCTCAAGAGGAATGGAAAGTAAAGGAGGCTGGAAAATCATTTGGGAATCTGTCATTTACAGCATCAAAGTCATTGGTTCTCAGGCAATCCAAAAATCTTTATCACCGCCTGCCCTATCTAATATTACCTGGCACAATTGCCTCTGGGATACTCCATACCTCATCCAACTACAGGTTTCCAAAGATCATAGAAGAGCAAGTCAAGATTTTAGCATTACAGTCTCCCAACATAACTATCAGTGTGCATTCTTCCAAACTGCTAATACTATGCACGAACGAGAACATAGACTCAACCAGAGAGTCAGACGACCTCCTGAGGGGATATAAACATTTACCAAAAGCAAAAAACAATACAAGCCTCCTATTACATTGCCCAGGACCAAATGTATGCACATCCAAAAATTTGAGGGATGGAAAAAAACCATGCAATGGTGTATCAAACAAGAACCCCTTGAGCAAAAAATATATTTCAACTCCTAGGTCAGGGAAAAATACATATATGTAAACATCAACCTAGGCAATCATAACTTCTTGTCTTAGACACTAATTTAAGGGCAAAAGACCATTCCCGAAGATGAAATTACAGATTTTATTGTCAACACATCAGTGAGTTATCGACAGACAAATAAAATCAATGATTTAATAAACCAAGAGTTAAAAATAGTTCAAAGAACTATACATCAAATATCAACATAAAAAATAAGAAATATACAAAGGAAAAAGGGGAAAACCTAACAGGGTATAAAAGAGAAATATATGTGTCACAATAATAAATAATCGACGCGCGTTTCGGTGACCAGCGCCTTCTTCAGGAAAAGACACTCCATTACCTAAACAATAAACAACATACACTTCAAGTTAAAATCAAGAAAAAAACATGTCATTCAACAAAAAATAATCATGGTCATATTTCATCTTTCAGATGTCATTATGCTCAATTACAATGCAACATATGACTTAAAAACTAATATACCAACATTTAAGAAAATTGGTCAAGGGCTCATCTGTGGACAAGTCTAACTCATAAATACACATGAGTTTAAATTATGGATTTCTGTGCTCATTTAGAAAAGGAACCAGCCAATCTAATAATTTGTTGGGCATTAATAGCAATGTTCAGAGACAATTTTGAATAAGGCAAAAATCATAATGGTAGTGAGGACATGAGGACTACTTTCACACCTAAAATGATACAAGGCTAGCAATATATAAAGATAGGATACATATATGTCGCCATTTTTTAATGTGGCTAAAATACCTGTTTAAAGAGACTACCTGTAGGAGAGGCTTTTAACCTGTTAACCTGTCAATCCGTATCAGAGCAGATCACAAATACTTACTTTATTCTGTAAAAGGTAAATAGTTGATATATCTTCTCATTTTGATTAGAGGCAATAAATGTGGGTAATTTCTGATAGGTATACGGGTTCAAAATTCCGTTTCTGTCAATGATAAAAGTGTGGTATGAGTCTCAGAGTTTATATAATGACTGTAGGCATTATTATCAAAATTCACTATAAGACTCCCTCTCACTATCGCACGATGTTACACGAAATCTAGAACTGCAAATAGAACGAACTAATCCCATTCCGATTCTAGGACTTAATACTTAATTTAGAAAAATGGTTACCTAATTTCTTCTCTCCACCAGGTTCGCCTTCTGATAATTGTGCAATATTCGTACAGAGGCTGCAACACCTACGGGAGACCTTAAAATGGAAGAAACAAAACTCTTCCTATGGTAAAGTAGCGGTAATTCCCAATTATTGAAGTTGCGTGTGTAAGTTGTTAGAAGCTACAATCCTTGTACCCAATAGTACCCACCTAAAGGAAAATGATGTTCCTTTTCTTAAAAGGAGAAACTTGGGCAGCATGTGATATCAGAAGGAGATACAAATTGAGTTTGACGAAATTACTCAGGTTAAAAAATCGGTTGATAGAAAGATCTATAATGGACATAAAAGCGGGCGTGTCAAACAAGTGAACAAAAAGGTGATTCAACAGTAGGTGCTCAGTAGTGTTTGCTTCAGTTACCTGAATCTGAATGTAGTTATGCCTTGCCCCCGCGCTCGTTCATTTATATGGGATTTGCCGAGCTATTGGTAATTAAAAGGAAAAGAGATAAATACCTTGTCGAAAATAATCGACAGAGAGATTAATTAAAAACGGCCATATTAAAAGTATCTGACAGTTACTAATATAAAGAATCAATGTCGAGATATCATACGAGATCAGGAGAACAAATGTGATGAAAAAAAGGGAGGGGTTTTCTCCCTACATAAACGGATGCCGGGCAAATATCTGCACGTACCTGCGGTAGAATTACAAGGAGTGTAGACGCTGAGGCTAGCCACACAATACGGGTCCACCAAGTTAGCGTCTACTCCCATGGCGCTCATGGACCCCCACAGCCCCTCCCGATTTACACAGTCGAAAGCTGAGGATAGGTCCATGAACGCCATGTATATTGACCCCCCTCGAGCTACAGTGTATTTTCCCAGTATGAGATGTAAATTGACACATTGGGCCACAGTAGATCTTCCCGGGCAAAACCCATGCTGCACTTCTGATATGATGCTATTTTCTTTGGCCCAAATCCTCAATCTATTCAACACTATTCCCCCTACAACTTTAACAATCGAATTGATCAGGAAGATAGGTCTATAATTCACCACCAAAACAGGTGCCCACAATGATAAGTTAGATTTGTAAAGGTCAGGTGGGGCACCATCAGGGCCTGGAGCCTTTTTACAGGTAAGATTATTGATGCTATTTTCCACCTCACTGGCTGTAAATATAATTTCATTTCCATGCTCGGGGTTTACTTGAGGCACAGGGACAGATGTTGTGCATTTAAAGATAGGCCTAAAATGGTCTATCCATTCCTCCTCGGTTATATTGGTTCCCATATCTTCTGATTTTTTAGATGGAAATAGCGGGCTATTAATTATATTCCAGAATCTAGAGCTACTTGTTAAAGTCTGGGGTTCTAGGAGTTCCCGCCATGTGTCCTCCTTCACCTCCCTCTTGCGTAGACCTAGCTGTTTTTTATATGTGGCTCAGGCCGCACGAATTAAAATATAGTCCCTAGGGGTGCTCTTTAGTGCGTCTTTTAAGTCCCTGGCTGCTTTTGAGCAGCTGTGGTCAAACCATTTTGTATCATCAATTCTTTTATTCTGGCAGCCAACGGTTAGTAGAGTCCCTACTTTGCTAATTATACCTTCAAAGGCAGTTATTGTACCCATGGCGCCGGTCGACGAAACGCGCGTCGATTATTTATTATTGTGCCACATATATTTCTCTTTTATACCCTGCTAGGTTTTCCCCTTTTTCATTTATATATTTATTGTTTTTTATGTTGATATTTGATGTATAGTTCTTTGAACTATTTTTAACTCTTGGTTTAATAAATCATTGATTTTATTTGTCTGTTGATAACTCACTGATGTGTTGACAATAAAAACTGTAATTTCATCTTCGGGAATGGTCTTTTGCCCTTAAATTAGTGTCTAAGACAAGCAGTTATGATTGCCTAGGTTGATGTTTACATATATACAAAAACCATGCGATTCCAGTTTATACTGCAACTAATTAAAATAGCAAAACCTTCACTGACATGACTTTTTGCTGTATGTTTTGTTGCACAAGTGAATTTTCATATTTAAAATCAGAACAAATCCAAGTTTCCTAAAAGCAAATTATCATTCGATCAAATGGCATAAAAATATTTAATTTGGAATTAGACTGTCCTAAAACCGCCATATTCAAAGAGAGGATTATACCCAAGTGGCTACCTCTTCAACATGAGTTTTATGTCGTCTTTGGAGACATCCAGTGCACCTGCTACCCAACTCCAGGGAACCAACTAATCTTCCTTTCTAGATTCCATGACCATCTGGCCATCATGTCCCGCAATATTTATCTCTCTTCTCCATGTGACTCTACCAATAGAGATTATGATATCGATTGGTTTCACGACACTCCTGTTATTGCAACTCTAATGCGTAGGAAGCTGGCTCTGTATATACTATGCCAAAGTATGGCATAGTGTGCACAGAGTCCAGTGGAACCCCAAAGGTAGGCAGAGGTAAAAGTAGATAATACCTTAATCTCTATTTGTGGTAGTGTGGGCGAGCAGTAAGGCTTTATCAGAGGATAGTGCTAAGCATTTACTGTACACAATCAGGCAAGAAATGGTGTCACACGCTTAAAGACGGAACTCAGACCAATTGGTTTGTATAAAAATATTTTGTATTATTTTATTACTAGAACCAAATTATAGGCAATATTGTACTCTCAAAGGCAAAGTATCACAAATATGTATTTGATATTGAATTAGCTTTTGTTACAGGAATGTGTACATAGGCAATAAGCAGTGAAATTTACTTTATAATTACTTTTCTTACTCAGTGAGGTATCTCTAGATACCAAACTGGTATATTTTCTAAGAGAAGGGAAGAAAGTTAATGCTTTTTATCATACAGTGTACAGTTTTGTAAGGTTACTCACAAGACCCTCTTAGTCCTGAAAGAACATAAGTGAATGTACGGTCCATGAGTAGGTTTCAGCTAGGTGGGTACTCGGTTTGCACCGCCAGCGGCTCAGAGGTGGCTGTGTGCAGATTGTAGGAACCACACGTTAGCCAAGGGCTAAGCACAGGCGGTGGCTTGGGGACTGCCGATGGGCAGGCCACCTGGTTGATAGAACAAAAAGTTCCTTGGCTCAACAGTTATCGCTGAAGGGCCCACTGGCCAGCACAAACACAACACCATCAGCGGCACCATGGCAGCCAGGTGTAGGATGGGGTTGTAGGGAATCCCAGGGTTTCTCAGAGGAGACCGTCGGTATTGGTCCAAGCAGCAGAGTCGGTCAGGGATTTCTGAGAGGCGGTCCATGGCCATGGCGACGAATGGGATCTTTGCAAACTTCTGACCACAAGGGTTCACAGACGGAGTCTGTTGGGCGGTCACAGGTGGACTCTTCTGACCGCTTCTAGCAGAGAGATGGTCTGGGTGTTGCCTTCCGTCGCGGTTAGAGGGATCTCCCAGATAAGGACTGTAGGCTCAGGTTAGAAGCTTGTGGGGGTTCAAGGGTCACTGCAACCCAGGCTAGGTTTGTCGGGCCCCCCTTAGAGTGTTGGGCCACTCAAATTCGGGCTTAGGACCCGGGGTGCTGAGTGGTGGGAGACTCATGGAGATGTCCGGAGTTAGATTCGGTTGGTCTTGAGCAAATACGATACTCATGAGAGACAAGGTCTTTGGTTGGCGAGGCAGGGCATATCCTCTGGGTGTTTTTGGGCTGCTGACTGCAGGACACACATGGATTTCACTGTAGTTGGTCAAGGTCGGGCAGGCCGCTGGGGTTGGGCCAAGTCAGTTCTCTTCTTCTTCAGCATGGCTCTTCAGTCCTTCTTCTACTTCAGGTATGTCCTTCTCAAGGTTCAGGGTTGCCCCCTATATATTAAGTTTATGGGTGTTACAGGTGGGGACAGGTCAGAACCAATGGGTCTTTTCTTTGGAGTGGTTACACCTCCTATTATTCCACCCTCCAGTAGGAGCGGGCATAAACCTTACTCTAGTTGGCTAAGTCCTCCATTGTCAAGATGGTGGGGACTGAGAGTTGTGCTTCACCTAGCCTCCCCACCTAAGGGGTGGAGTTGGCAAAGCTAGGCAAACCTCTCCTCCTAACCTGGTTTTACCGCCAATTCTCCTACCCAAAATGGGTGTCAGAACCGGTGGAAGCCAGTTGCTGGGATCAATAAGTGGCTGGGGTTGCTCACAAAGGCCTTTGCAGCTTCCCTTTCGTGAAACCTGCCCATCCTGGGGGAGGAGGCTAGGCACCTCATCCCAGAATGTACTTTGCATCAGGACCCAGAGAGCGACAGGCTCTCCATCCAGGGGTCCAGAAAAATGTCTCATGGAGGCAGCTGGTAAGCAGCCACTCAGACAGAACACTAGAGTTGGAGTCATTTTTCAGGCAGCATCTCTAAGATGCCCTCTGAGTGCATTTTTCATTAAATCCCACACTGGCATAACTGTGGGTTTAATGTGCTGAGAAGCTCCCAGTTTTGAGTAAAGCCATTATGGTGCTGTGGATTTTGTAATAACAAACTCCCAGACAATATACTCTTTATAGCATTGCTGCACTTCGAATGTCTAAAGATCGACTTAGACACTGTAGGGTCACAGGGCTCATGCACCTGTACCCAAAACCACTGGTATAGTGCACCCAGCTAGAGGAGTGGCTTATCTATGCCACGACAGTGGATTGTAGGCATGACACACAGGGATGTGTGCCATGTCGACTCTTCACTTTGTTCTGCACCAAAACACACAGCCTGCCGTGGCAGTGTGTGTGTGTATGTAAAGGTACATGGTCTCTATGGGTGGCACAATAAGTGATGCTGCCCTTAGAGGCCTTCCCTGGTCACAGTGTTCTTGTTACCGATGGTACCTTATACAAGGGACTTACAAGGAGCTGCTAATTGGGGTTTGCAACAGTACACTTTAGGGAACGAACATAGGCCTGGGTACATGGTTGGCAGAAACCCAGGGCACACTCAGTCAAAGTACATCCACATTAGGCAAAAAGTGGTGAACAAAAATGCAAAAGGGGCACTTTCCTACATAATGGGGCCCTGAGTGCACACCCTATGGATATCTAACTGAGAGTCAAATAAAGCTAAAAATTCACTTTCCGAAAGACTAGAAAGTGAACGAAGTGAGTATAGAAGCAAATTCTATAACTCAAACTACAATACGGATCATGTGCTATAGGTATTTTGAAGAAGAAATATAATACAGATAAGTTACGACAAACTCTTCTTAGAAGACACTTTTCATTTATAAGTTGCTGTAGTGTGTTACAAGAAAACCAAGTAACTAAATCATATAGTCGACTATATATTATTTTATTTAAAAACGTTTATTATTTAAAAAAAACAAAACTGAAAATGTTGGTCCTGAAGAAGTGAAGATATATCAAACTTTTACCGAAACGCTAGGTCAACAGTTTTTCTTTTAAAAAAATTAAAATTGTGTCATTTTTAAAACTTGTATTTGTTATTTGTTTTTTCTGAAGTGGATAAAGAAAAGTACTAATGATTTTAATATTTTGTGACAAGTAGATTTTTTTCTGCATCCTGTACCTCAAGAACTTAATGCCAACTTGTTTTTTTAAAGTAATAAAAGTTTTTAAATAATATAATATATAGTCTACTATATGATTTAGCTACTTGGTTTTCTTGTAACACACTACAGCAACTTATAAATTAAAAGTGACTTCTACGAAGAATTTGTGGTAACTTATCTGTATTATATTTCTTGTTCAAAGTACCTATAGCGCATGATCCGTATTGTAGTTTGATTTATGAATTTACTTATATACTCACTTCGTTCACTTTCCAGTCTTTCGGAAAGGTATTGTTTCACTTTATGATACATAGACCCGTCACTTTGCCAAGTATTAGGGTACCTCCCTCACATGTTGGCTATCTAACTGAGAGTCCACAGTCTCATCAAATGGAAAGACATGAATCCCTTTTTCCGTAAATGGGCGACATTAGCCAGGATTAATATTATGACAATCCTAAAGTTAAATGTTACTCTGGAACTTGGAAGTTTGCTTAGGGAATCCAGGAGCACCCGGTCGATATCTCTACTTGATACCAGGCATCAATACTCGATATCCGATCAAAGCTGCAGGATAACTCATTTGTTCAGTGGAGCTGTTTTCCTATCAAACAGAAAAACACAATTCTGGGTATTATAGAAATGGCCCGGCTCTGGTCCTTCGACTGGATTATTACTTTGCCTTGGCCCAGCCCTCGATTTAAAGATTTGAGCTGGGGAAAAAAGGGAAGCCTCCCCATTGAGAGTCTTCCCATGTTTAAGATCAGTCGGTACAGTGAAGGTATCCACTCAAGATAGAATTGGGGGAAATCTATTGGAGATTCACCCTGCCTCTTGGGGAGCTCCATTAGCCTCAACATCTGTGCTCCCAGATTGAATTATCCTAACCCCAGCATCATCCTTCACAGTTCCCGTACTCCACCCACCACAGTTATTATGGGTGGTTACTCCCATATCCGTGCGCCCCTTCTCCTACCCATTGCAGACTGGAATTGGTGCTTCTGATATAATAGAATAGGGGCACATATTGTTTACTTCTGGGGACACAGACTCCCAATCTATGAGATGCCCGACCTTCATCCGCTCCTTTACGTTTTGGGGCTGGGTGATGGGATCGTACTCTTCAAGGGCGCTGGAGAACATCAGTTTTTGCAGGCTTACACTTTGTAATGTGCCAGATCCCTTTCTTTTTCTCCTTGCGGGATTTTGCCTCATTACAATTCGAGGGAGAAGATCCCATAACAGGAGAGAAACCATCTTGTTTAGCACTTAATAGTTTAACACTAGGAGGCTTAGTTTGTGAAACTAAAGCTCCAGGAGTAAGGGGGAACCCCTTTTTTAAATTTCGAGAAGAGAGGAGGATTCTCAAGTACAGATACAATTACTTTTTTTCCCTTGGGCAGCTTGTCATTGATCCCCAGATACATGGTTTGTGAAGGAAGAACAAGGCATATTAACACTCTCCTTAGTGGCCTCGAAAATATCATTAGATTGCCCAGAGGGAATTGCACCCTGACCGTCATAATTCCTCACCTGGACTCCCATTTCTACCACCCCATTTAAAATGCCACTATATTAGTCTGGGTAGCCTGGGATCTCATTTCAATGACCCTGTCTTCCTTCCCTGGATGTAAACCAAAGGAGATGAGGTGTTGCATCCTCCTTAGTCGGGGGGACTACACATATAGCACATGTTCAGAATTAGCAATTGATTTATCTAACAAGGACAAGATTGAGTAAAGACCAGTTGAGTCTGAGGGGGCAATTAAACAATCAGAATGCAGACACCTATATGGCATCATATAACACACCTTATAAAGCCTTACAGAGGCTGACAGGTAAGTGTGTATTTGATTTAACCTGTATTTGGAGACTGCACTGCGGTTTTCTGTTTGTGTTTAAGTATCCCGCCTGTAAACTTTGCATTTTGGCTGGTAGGGTTTATAGTGTCTCTCTTGGTATATTCCATATAGGTACCATAATATAGGACTCAGTAATTTCATTACTCTTCACCTATATTCTTCCCTACTTTACACTTGTTACAGTTTACAGGGACTGACCTTTTACCTAGGTATGACACTGCATTCAGAACGCGGGTTTTCCCTAGTTCGAAATCTCATGCATGTTGCATGAGGATTCTTGGAAGCACAGCAGGACTACCATCTCCTGTATAATATCTTTGTATAAAGTTCATGCCCAACGTCATCCTTAGGCCGACACAGTAATACAGCATGGTAGGAACCCTGATGAGACCTATAAGTATATATACATCACATCTTGCTAAGATAGACAAAGGAGACGGAAACTTCCCGGCCGACACACATATCAGAGACGCTGAGGTTCCTGCATGCAGACACTCCAGGTCGAAGTGGTCTAAAACATCCCTTACGGGGTGTCCAACTCAAGACCAGGATGGGGTCCCACAGTCTCTCACTTCAGGTAATGGGGTTGACTAAATCCTAGAGGGATTCTTGGCTTAAACTGCTAGATACATTTAGGTACATCTAGTTAGGGAGGCATAGTAGGAGTATGCATCTTTTTATTATGTGTTTTATATACTCAAATGTATTCATGATTACTGTAAGATGGTAGAGCTATACCATCCATTTACCTTTATAGTACTGCGAATCATTTATATCTTGTACTGTCTAATGGTTGTTGCAGCTCATCTATTATACATCAGATTAACGACTGTTCAATAAATACTTATTGAAAACGCCCAGCCTGTTTATTCTGTGTATCTCTCTGAGACAGACTAAGTAAGCACGAGTGACTGAGTGAAAGGTACTATATTGTTTCCACGGTCCTGAGGGATCAAGGTTGTCATGTTCGATGGTTGCCAAGAACTATTCTCTCCTTGTTAAAAGGAGATTCTAGTGGTACTGTGAGCTAGTTGGTACAAGAAGTCAACATACCCGGTGGGGGTGTCGGGAATCAGTCTGACACAAATCCTACAGCGTATGTTGTCTAAATTCTGCAGATCCTGTATATTTTTTATAGAAGCTACATGACACCGTGAACTTGTGCAGCTGACCGTTGTTGGAGACTCTTGGAAACATGTGCCTCCTCCCCGACTAAGCGATCAGAGTTCTAGCAGCGCAGCTCATGTTTTTCCTTCTGAAGGGGCCCATACCGTCACGTTTTAGTGGGCGGGCATGAATGGCTCTCCATTTCGGAGGTGTCTATCCTCCAGCACTGTGGAGGGGAACTGAGCCTCGCAGCTTCCACTGTGGCACTTATTGGCACCGGCCTCCCAGGCTCTCACGAGATTTGGTGCCTTGACAATCAACCGCAGGCAGGAAGTTTTGGTCAGTTCCCCTTCATGTTTTTTGACGTGCTGGGAGGTTGGTGTGGAGAGGTTTGGTCCTTCCTGGTGGAATATGTATGCTTCCTCTGAGGATACTGAGCCCTCCAAGCACCCTTTGGACTCTATCCAGACTACGATAGAGGCTGCAGTGGAAGCAGCTTTCAGAGATCATGAAGGGCACACTCCTACAAAAGTATCAAAGACAAGAACTGGAGAACAGGCCCTGTTAAAAACAACAGAAGGGGAAATTTTATACAGGGCTCTGACCTGGAAGACCTTTTTACAACATGTGAGAGATAATGTAAGTCCCTTTAGCCGACAAGTCTTATTTTTTGGCTCACTATCAGCACGTTGAGCCTGAGACTGTTCGCTTACATAACGCTATCAAGCGTGTCTTGTCCCATGAGTGGAAAAAGATTGACATGACGTCATTTCTCAGGTTTCTTTCACATCGGTATCCTATTGACAAGTTTGCTGATTCAGCAGTGGTGCAGGTCTGTCTACCCAGGGTAATGTTGTGTCAGAGGATGCCTCTCCACCAGATGCAACGGACAAGAAGGTGGAGGGCAGTTAAACTTTGGTATGTGTCTACCAATTTTTCCATTCGTCCCAAAGAATCGCTGACAGAATATTGAGAGTCAGAACATCGACCTACAGAAATATCAACGGGGGACCATAGCACCGAGCACAAGGGTGCAGGAAAGACTCACCGGGCACACTCCGCCGCCACTGGGGACCACACACTGACTGTTCCGACCGCCGCCGCTGCAGGAAAGACTCACCGGGCACACTCCGCCGCCACTGGGGAGCACACACTGACTGTTCAGACCGCCGCCGCTGCTATCCACCTGCACGGCCGCCGGCGAACTACAGCTCCCAGCAGGCCGAACGGCACATTTCCAGTTTCTGCGCGCCCAAAGGCGCGGAAAACAGAGGAGACTCCTACTGAGGAGCGGGGGACCATAGCACCGAGCACAAGGGTGCAGGAAAGACTCACCAGGCACACTCCGCCGCCACTGGGGATCACACGCTGACTGTTCCGACCGCCGCCGCTGCTATCCACCTGCACGGCCGCCGGCGAACTACAGCTCCCAGCTGGCCGAGCGGCACATTTCCGGTTTCTGCGCGCCCGAAGGCGCGGAAAACAGAGGAGGCTCCCACTGAGGAGCGGGGGACCATAGCACCGAGCACAAGGGTGCAGGAAAGACTCACCAGGCACACTCCGCCGCCACTGGGGATCACACGCTGACTGTTCCGACTGCCGCCGCTGCTATCCACCTGCACGGCTGCCGGCGAACTACAGCTCCCAGCAGGCCGAGCGGCACATTTCCGGTTTCTGCGCGCCCAGAGGCGCTGAAAACAGAGGAGGCTCCTACTGAGGAGCGGGGGACCATAGCACCGAGCACAAGGGTGCAGGAAAGACTCACCGGGCACACTCCGCCGCCACTGGGGACCACACAGTGACTGTTCCGACCGCCGCCGCTGCTATCCACCTGCACGGCCGCCGGCGAACTACAGCTCCCAGCAGGCCAAGCGGCACATTTCCGGTTTCTGCGTGCCCGGAGGCGCTGAAAACAGAGGATGCTCCCACTGAGGAGCGGGGGACCATAACACCGAGCACAAGGGTGCAGGAAAGACTCACCGGGCACACTCCGCCACCACTGGGGACCACACGCTGACTGTTCCGACCGCCGCCGCTGCTATCCAACTGCATGGCCGCCGGCAAACTACTGCTCCCAGCAGGCCGAGCGGCACATTTCCAGTTTCTGCTCGCCCGGAGGCGCTGAAAACAGAGGAGGCTCCCACTGAGGAGCGGGGGACCATAGCACCGAGCACAAGGGTGCAGGAAAGACTCACCGGGCACACTCCGCCGCCACGGGGACCACACGCTGACTGTTCTGGCCGCTGCTATCCACCTGCACAGCCGCAGCGAACTACAGCTCCCAGCAGGCCGAGCGGCACATTTCCAGTTTCTGCGCGCCCGCAGGTGCTGAAAACAGAAGAGGCTCCCACTGAGGAGCGGGGGACCATAGCACCGAGCACAAGGATGCAGGAAAGACTCACCGGGCACACTCCGCCGCCACTGGGGACCACACGCTGACTGTTCCGACCGCCGCCGCAGCTATCCACCTGCACGGCCGCCGGCGAACTACAGCTCCCAGCAGGCCGAGCGGCACATTTCCGGAGGTGCTGAAAACAGAGGAGGCTTCCTCCGCGTCGCGGGACGCGAACGGGACCGCGCCAGGCTAAGCCCGGGCAAAGGGCAGGCCATCTGAGGCCCTCAGTGGCCAGAAGAGGTCGGGTAGGGCTACAGACCTTGGCTCTGCCTTAAGTTTAATAGACGGGAAGACATGGCTTGGCAGTTCAGGCTGGACTGTTCCCATGAGGCACAGGGTCAGACTGATTTGCATATAGCCGTGTCTGAACTGGGGTGGCAGAGTGGGCTAAAGAATGGTGATGGATTAAACCCAGATCTTTTGACTGGGTGTGAGTGTTTGATTGATTCAGATGCTCCGTCCATCACCACCCCCTTACCAATTAATAAATATTTATTATTGAATTAATTAACAATAACCATAAATGAAAAAGTAATTAATTAATTATAATTATTATAGTTATAAATTAATCAATTAGTGAAAATGAATTACAAATTCATAATTAATTAACCATAAATTAATCATCAATACCAATAAATAAATAAAAAATATTAATTAATTATGATTAAATTGCTTCCCGCGCTATTCCCCTATAAACCCACAATCCGCTCTGATACTAGAACCCAAAACGTACTTAAAAAATAATTACTCATTTCTAAAAATGTAATACATGTATTTAAAAATAATTCAAAAACATTACAAAAAATGTTAAACACATACATATAAAATACATACCACTAATATAAATATTGTTATTATTAACAACAATATTTTTGCAAACGATATTACTTACTTCGATATTACTTACTTCGATATTACTTACTTTGTTATAAAAAAATTATATTACTTACCTTAAGGTCGATATTCTGGTCACCGATATTCTTGACATAGATATTCTGTCCCTACTATATTTAAAACTCGATATTAGTGTAGATCGATAATAAAAAAAATCGATATTAATTCTGCATACCGTTTCAATACCTACACCACATATAGGGGGTCATTATGATCGCGGACGGACTTGAGTCCGTCCGGGACCATAGAGGAGGAGGGAACCTCCGCATGGCCTGCGGAGTTCCCTCCTGTGCAATTAGGATGTGACCGCCACCCTGGCGATCACATCCTCTATTTTTAACATTGCGGCGGGTGCTGCTTCAAGCAGCACCCGCCGCAATGTAAAAAATGAAAGCTGTGCATTTGCATGCACAAAGAGGCAGGCACCGTGCGGTGCCTGCTGCTCTGTGCACGCAAATGCAGGGGGGTACCATAAGTACCCCCCATGTGCACTCCCCACCCCCCTGCACCCCTGGGGGCCCGTAACGGGCCCCCAAACAATAATCCGTATGCCTTTGCACGGCAGACATGCTGCCGTGTAAAGGCATTGAAATTCAGACATCCTAATATGGCTGGCGGTGTCTGAGAGACACCGCCACCATATTAGGCCTTTTCCGCCGCGGTTGTAAGCCAACCGCGGCGGAAAAGCAGCGGACCTAAACCAGGACCCACCGGCCATCCTAATGTGGCGGTGGGTCTTTGGTGGGTCCGCAGAGGATTTTCCGCATCCGCCGGGCCGGCGGTGGCTTCCGCCGGCCCGGAGGATGCGGAAAATCCTCCATCATAATGTGCCCCATACTGTCTAATCTCTTCTTGAAGATTTCCAGTCCTTGGCTGACCACATGGCCGAAGCGTTGGATTGCTTCACTTTTTCTTCGCTCATTGAGCAGGAAGTTTGTTTTCTTTCAGATCTGTCGTTTTACAATCTTTGTGCCTCTGCAGCTACCTCTGGAGCTGCTTGTGCTGCATGGCGACATTTTTGGATGTGTTCTATGAAGGCTAATATAGCGCTAAAAGGCACTCTTATGAAACTTCTGATTGAGGGCTCCAAGTTCTTTAGTCTTTAGTCAACAGTTGGAGGATCTGATCAAGAACTTAGTGGAACATAAAAAGTTCAAGGCTACTTCTCGCCAATTTCCTAAAAATTGACGGTTTGTGTATAAGAGGGCTTTTACTCATGGACCTCCCCATGGAAATGGCAGCCCTTTCGAGGTCGGGATTGGGGCTGGTGCACTTCTTTCTTTGACAAATCATGATTCCAGTCGACCTCCTTTGCCTCCACCCTCCTCCTTCCAAGGCAATACGATCCAGGGTGTTCCACAGTTGGGGGCGCCTCTGAACTTTCAGATCAATTGGCAACAGGGAGTCTTGAGTGCATGGGCAGCACAAGTAGTCTCCGAGGAGCATCAGCAGGAATTTTTGGAATATTCAGGGCAGTATTTGCAAAACACTCCTCTCCCACAAGACTCAGTGTGGCATCAGGGATTTTTCCAGAACATTCAGCAACTGCACGCCAAGCAAGCAAGGGCGGGGCTTTCTCTCCATCCTATTTCTTATACAGAAGGTGCCCGTTAACTATCATCCAGTTTTGGATTTGAAGGCCTTGAATCGTTTTCTGCTTCACAGCACATTCAAAATGGTCACCCTCCAAAGCATATTTCCTCTGCTCAGGAAGAGACTGTCTCTGGCATCTTTGTACATGCAGGTCACGAATATTCAGACAGAATATTGAGTTGGAAATGTCATCTTACACAAATATCGTGTTGTACATATTGGTCAAGAATATCGAATTCAAGGTAAGAAATATCGATTTCAAAAATATAGAAGTCATTAATATCGTTTGCTAAAATATAGTTGTTTAAAATATTGATTTTTAAATTAGTGTTAATTATTTTAGTATATAATTTAAATGTATGTGATGTATTTTTTTGCATAAGTGCTCTTTATGTTTTTTAATATATGTGTTACATTTTTAGTAGTTATTATTTTATTGAATTACATTTTGCGTTTTTTAGCACTGTAGTGGGTTGTGGATTTATAGGGGAATAGGGTGGGTAGTAATTTAATTTTTATAAATGAATGATTCTTTTTTATTTATTAATATTTATGTAATTGAGATTTTATAGTGTTAATTGTGTTTTTTAACTGTTTTTGTAAATGTTATGTGTGAGTTGTGGGGTATATAAAGGGGTATAAGGTGGGAAGTAATTCATTTTTAATTAATTATTAACTGGTTGTTAATTAATATGAATTAATTAGGGTAATCGCAGTGAGACCGCCACCAACAGCCTGTCAGTGGCAGCCTCACTGCCATTGTAAGGCCATTTTCTGCCCAAATTACAATGGCGGGCGGTGCAGTGTGTGTCTGAAACTCCGACCGATGCACATCGAACTGGCTCCTTGAGCCCACCGATGCGTAGGAGGCCTTCCTATCTATAAAATGGTGGCTTGCCCTACCAGGCACCCCTGTAGAGATTAGGATGGTCCCTCCCCGCCAGCCTTTCCATGGCGGTTCTCCCGCCATGGAAATGCTGGCGGGTGGACATTGGGGGCCGTAACAGCCCCCATCATGCTGGGCCCTTGATTGTGGGTGTAACAGATCCCTGTACCAAGGGACAGGCACCGCATGGTGCCTGTCACATAGTACATGGATGTGTTACACATCCCTTTTTAGGTCGAGGCTAGCACAGCGCGCATGGCATGCACTACTAGAAGATGACCTTTAGAAATCGGCCTGCATTTTACCTCACACTCGTGCGTGTGGCGGCATCCACCTTGCAGGAGCGAGCAGCAGCACGCAGGGGCCATCTGTTTGTAATTAGCGGGGTCACGCGTGCTTGTTTTCTTCTCCCGTCCTCTGCGTCTTTGATGTTTACCTTCTGGGTTCCTGTTGTGTGAGTGTGAGTCTTTTTGAACAAATTCTTTTATTTGTTACTAGGCTATATTTTCATCTAAGCAGTGACTATTGCAAAATGAATTGTCACGCAAAACAGGCGAAGCTAAGCTTTAAAGTTGGCTTTGTTGTTCGAGTTTGTGCGGCATTGTCTTTAACATTGCCGTATTGTGCGTTGCTTGGAGTGGCCACTCAGATCTCGGCAGCAGGGCCTGCTTATTTCTTTTCCTTTTTTAAATGGGGCCACCCACCATTTCAAAAGATATGTAATTACTGAGCAAACCCTTCTCTTGTCAATGACCCTGCAGCAGGTCTCCCTTACCCCACTGCTCCCTCTGCAAACATGAAACAAACAGCAGGGAAGCTAGGCTTTTCCAGAACCAGCAAGCCTTAGTTCTCTTTGTCTTGTTTCCAAAAGTGGCTTATTCAGGCATATGTCATGATGTCCGAGGAGCGTGCACTGAGTAAAGAATATGTTGCAGCTTGATCTGGCTGTGGATGCAATGCTAGCAAAAAAATAAACGTTCTTTTTGGCCAACAGCCTTTTGCTATCACCAGGGTTTTAAGTTGGGCAGATTCTGCTAGTACTCAGCATGGACTGTAATAAAAATCCGACATTGAAACAGGCACCTGATTGGCCCTCTATTATTTGCTTTCCAGATTCTTCTTTTTTATCAAGTTGATGTGATGTGAATATATTTTATAACCTGTTGCTATGAAGCAGTGGGCTGCTGTGGCGGTGACAAAAGTTCCTAGCATCGCTGAAAGCTCACTGATTGCTCTGGGGCATGACCATACTCATTGTGGTCCCTAAAGGCTGGCAGAACTCTGGTATAGGCACGCTTCGGGGTGCAGAAGGGCTAGGCAGTGTATTTTGATCCCACCACCTTGCCTGGTCTCTTGACAGTGTTCTGTGATGCAAAGTGCATTTTTGTTTTTAGTTCTAGCCTTGATACAGCTTTGGTTAGTTATGTTGCCAGTTTTTTGTTTTCCCCAAAAATCAGAACAAGAATGAACCTATATAGAGATAAGTACCTAAATGTCTACTGAAACAAGCATTGGCATAGTCAATAGGTCTCGCTTTTGGGACCTTATAAGTATTTAGTTATGCAGCACAATATCCTTGGTGCAACATCATCAACTGCTGCATGGCTAAACACTTATAAGGCCCCAAAGGCAAGACCTATTGGCTATGCCAATGCTTGTTTCTAATGCGGGGGTGCTGCAGCCAACAGCATCTGCCACAATAGAAACCCTGGATAATGCGACTGCCATGATGGCAATCGTATTGTAATTTGACCTGTGGGAAGCCCGACTTTATGTCGAGAGGTCCCCATCCATTAGGGTGGAAGGCTGACATGAGTCCGCCTGCCATCCTAATCAGGCCCTGTGTAATTTGTTTTTGGGTGCCAATTGTGGGGTTTATTTTTAAGTAATTAATAATTAGTTGATCATTAATAATAAATAATTGATCATTAATTGTGTAAATTGTTTAATTATATTTTTGGCGGTGTGGGTTTTGGGTTTATAAAGGTAAAAGGTGGGAAGTTATTTATTTTTAATTATATAATAATTAGATGCTGATTAATATTAATTAACTAATTGACAAATAAATATGGACATTTTGTAAAGAAAATTAGGTGCAGGTTGTGGGGTTTATAGATGTAATGGGTGGTAAGTAATTTATTTGCAATTAATAATTACTTGATAATTAATATTAATTAATAATAATATATTAGGGAAATTGTTAAAAAAATTACTGTGTGGGTTTTGTGGTTATAGGGGTAAAGGGTGTGAAGTAAATTCATTTTACTTACTTTATAATTAGTTGTTAAATACTATTAGCTATTTAATTGAAATTAAAATTTAATTGTGCAATTTATTTTTTTAGAGTTTAATCTTAGGTGTGGGTTGTGGGGATTATAGGGGTAAAGGGTGGAAAGTTAATTCCTTTTATGTGTTTTAATTTGGCTTTTAATTAATAATATTTGTTGAATTGATCATTAGTTATGTTAATTATACCAGTACAATCTTATTTTATTTTAGATGTGGGTTTTGAATTGTGTGGTGTTATAGGGTAGGAAGTAGTGACACAATAATGGGCTCATTGGTAAGGCGGGCAGGCGGACAAAGGCGGTGCTGAAAGCACCGCCCGCCGCAATGCCAAAAATGCAAGTTGTGCATTTCAATGCACAACGTCACAGGCACTGTGCGGTGCCTGCCATGTTGTACATTGAAATGCAGGGGGGTACCATAGGTACCCCACATGTGCGCCCCCCAGCCCCCAGAATCCCTGGGAGCCTGCTAAGGACCCCCAATGTTGAAGACTGTATGCCTTTCTGTGGTGGCAACGTGCCGGCATGTATCTTAATATGGATGGTGGTGTCTACCCGACACCACCACCATATTAAAACCTTTTCCGCCCGGTCGACTCATCGAATGGGCGGAAAACCAGCAGACGGTCTTTCCATCCGCCGGGGTCCCCCTGCATAGTAATATGGCGGAGGAATTTGCATGCAGGCGGGACAGAATGTCAGGCGGATCGCCACCGCCATGTGGGCAGTAGCGATCCGCCCGACATTCTAATGGGCCCCGTAATGTATGTAATAATTAATTTTTTTGTTAATAGATCATGTCTAAACAAAAATATTTTTTGTTTGAAAAATATCTTTTTTATTTCATTTAATATGATATGTGTTTGTATTTTACATTATATGCTTTATTGTTCTAATTTTTTTATATTAAATAGGTTTGTTTTAATTTTTAACATATTTATATATGTTTTTATTTATTTTGTTTTTTAAATATTTATATTTTGTTGCTGATATTTTGTTTGTTTTTAATTTTGAACTGACTAGAGTGGGAATAGTAAATTTTACCCCTCCGCAATCCAATACTTTACCTATTGTTGCACTCTCTGGAGTGGGACTAGTAATATATTCCCCTCTGCTATCCAACACTTTCCTAACTGTTGCACTCATTGGAGTGGGAATAGTAATTTTTACCCTTCTGCAATCCAACACTTTCTCTACTGTTACACTCATTGGAGTGGGAATAGAAATGTTTACCCCCCTCACATATCCATTACTTTACCTACTGTTGCACTGAATGGAGTGGGAACAGTAAATATTATTTCTCTGCTATCCAACACTTTCCCTACTGTTTCACTCATTGGAGTGGGAACATAATTTTGTACCCCTCCGCTATCCAACACTTTCCCTACTGTTGCACTCATTGGAGCAGGAATAGTATTTTGTACCCCTCCGCAATCTAACACTTTCCGTACTGCTGTACTCACTGGAGTTGGAATACTAAATGGAATAAATTGTGGCTGAGTGTTATCTTCGTGAGTGGCTCCCTTCTTACACAGGCAACTGTTGTTTGGAATGTTTTGCGGCCTGCCTGAGCTGCAAAGTGGAGCCCCGGGGCTGTTTACAGCCCTCCTGCAAGACGTCAAATACGTCTTTGAAAAGGAAGAAGATGCTGGTTCGTGGTGGAGCAAAACAAGCAGTGTGAGAGAGAACTTAGCTGCACTACCCACTGGGGATTTAATTTAAGAGTGAAGAGGGGTACGACAGCGCACTTGTGAAAAACTGGTACTACAAGGACCATGAAGCCACAGGGGTGGCCGCGCGGGACTTCATGACTTCAAATGTGGTACCGAAAATTGCCTTGCCTTTCAGTCTAGTCCAATGCCTCTGAAGAAGTGGGTTGCCCAGGAAACTCGTCAGGCTGCTTAATGATTGCTGCAAGTCTTTTGTTTCTTCACACTGCTTTCGACCTGGAATAAATTGTGGCTGAGTGTTATCTTCGTGAGTGGCTCCCTTCTTACACAGGCAACTGTTGTTTGGAATATATATATATAGTTAGAATATTGTGTAAAAGGACTAATTGAATATACAGTGAAAAATATTCTCTTCATTTGAAAGTTTACATGGTTAGAAATTTGCACACTAAGCATATCTTTGCACATAAATCTGCACAACAGCAGTTTTATACTTGAATATTAAATTTAAGATTACTTCGTGCAAGGCAAATGCGGATAATGTTTTTATGGAATTTTACAAAATGATATATTTTTTTAATGAAATTGCCATACAACATTTTATAACATTTTATTGGACATTTTATTCAAAGCATTGCATTTGTCACTTTATTCAAGCATTGAGGCTGGAATATTTAGTGTCTTTGTAGCTATAATTTTGCTATATTATGTGTTTTCAAATGTCTAAAACATACAAACTGTGTTTATTTGAAGATATAAGAGAAGTCCACGCAGAGTGTTTCTTCTATGTCTACACGAACAAACATGTGACTCACAAGGGGGGTGTAACACTATGCATTTATATAAAAAGTATGGCTGGCGCGTTTTTCCGCTGTGTGAGCAACGGTACTTGGTGCTCGAAACGTGTAATAGAGGAAAGTTTCAATAAAGATCTACCTGCCAAGTCCGCTGGGTCCGCTAATTTCATTTCGCCCGCCTGGGAAGTGATGGGATTGTGAATTTCATATATATATATATATATATATATATATCTCCGGTAAGCCGCGTCTCGCTCCCAGCACGCAGAACTTCGCCCAGGCAAGGATAGCACGGACACGGACCAGTTAAGTGCTAGAATTTTATTTAGAGGTGGCGTTTTTGGAGTTTTGTTTTGGCATATATATATATATATATATATATATATATATATATATATATATTACCTACTGGCGATAGCCAGTAGGTATATATAGTTAGGATTAATTCCCTATGGGATTTTTGAAAATTCTATGTCTAATAACTTTGGCGTTTGAGGACGGAATCGGCTGAAATTTTCAGGAAAATGGCACATTTTGTTTCTGAGCAGCCCCTGAAAATTTGGTGGGGTTTCGTCAAGGGGGGGCTGAGAAAAAAGGGGGGTCCCAAAACGCGTTTTTCCCATTCATTTTTCCATAGGGCGGTTGGACTCACTTTTAGCTCGAACGGCTGAATGGATTTGCACGAAACTTGGCAAAATTGTAGGGACTGTTAGCCCGATGTGCCTTTGCTAGGTCTCAATATATGTGCTCCAGTAGTTTTTGAGAAATTAACGTTCAAAACAAGATATATATCTGTAACAGCGCTCCGGGCAGCGATCCGGTCCGCTTACTTTTCGCGAAACGGAACTTTGCGCGCAGAAAGCTGATTGGCTCTCCGGTGTCTGTCAACATTCTAAACAGTCCGGAGCGGCCGCCATCTTATCTCTCGGTAGGATCGAGAGAGAAGAAGAGGTGAAAAACGAAGGGGGAATTTATTGAAAGGGGGCAAGGTATACCCCTCTTGACCCCCTAGGAATGTTGTTGGGGTTATTAAAGGGTCCCGTGGGGAAAATAAAAAAAAATGATTTTTCATGGTAGAAGCGCTTCACGGGCCGCGAACTGGGCCGCAAACTGGTAGCGAAACGGGAATTCACCATTTTGTGCTTCGTTTTAATTGTTTAGAGACAAAAATTATCGCCGCACATCGGCCACAATGCATGAATATCGCTGAAAAGTCAGCGATATTCATGCATTATCCAGCAAATGCTCTTAGCCATGTTATCCACCTTCCATTGGATAACATGGCTAAAAACTGCTCTGTGCGTGAGCTTTTTTTTTTTTTTTTGCTGCGTGACGTTTGTTAACGTTCGATTCGATGGAAATCAGGAAGTGTTGACCACCATTTTGTCACTGCGAGTAAATATTTTGTTATAAATGAATCCTTATTGATAAACATTGTCTGCGCCATCTTGCGTTTTTGTCCAATGCCACAATTTTGTCGTGCACGGCAGCCATTTTAGATGCCTTGACTAGGGCCACTCTCTGCACGCCGCCGATCCTCAGCATGGCTCCCCACCCTCGCAAGCATCTCCCCCACGCACTGGTCACCCCCGCTCTCTCTCTCATGCATGGGACATATACTTCCCCCCATCTGCGCTGCTCTTCTCTGAGAATCACACCCTGTGCCCGCCCGACACCTCCCTTTCACCCTATTCACTACCGCACCCTCTGACACTCCTCTTCCTCTGTGTCCGATTGTCCAGGCCGGACCTAGGCTATCACCTAGCCCTGCGGATGTAGTTTATGGCCCCAGCTGTAGAGTATCCAGACATGCCAACCCTCCCGATTCAGGCGTGAGACTACTGATTTCAGTGCTAGTCTTTCGCTTCCCGATTCCTGCAAGGAAAAACCCGGGGGCATATTACCAACAACTAGCGGTAATTTTTGTCTCTAACTTGTTTAGAGACAAAAATTATCGCCGCACTTCGGCGAATTTTATCGCACATAAACCTTGCTATTAGCAAGGTTTATCGCAAATGCGATAAAAAACGGCCGCAATGCATGAATATCGTTGAAAAGTCAGCGATATTCATGCATTATCCAGCAAATGCTTTTAGCCATGTTATCCACTTCCCATTGGATAACATGGCTAAAACTGCTCAGGGCAGGTGTTAGGTTTTGGAGATATTCGCGCTTAGCGCGAATATCTCCAAAAGTTGGTAATAGGAGATAGCGATGGTTAGGGACTGTTTCCAGTCGCTAAAATCTTGGCACGCCCACTTTGCATGTCATTAGTGATAAATATCACTGATATGCAAAGCGGGGCCCAAGATGGTCGCTATCTCCTTTTAGCTGTCACTAACTGGTGTTAGCGACAGCTTGGTAATAGGGAGATAATTTTATCTCTTTTTTTTTTGGCTTTTAAAGCCAAAAAAGCGGAAATAAACCCCCTTGATAATATGCCCCATGATTTCTCGGGGGTTTCAGCTGACAGGGCTTGGTATTGTGTTACGTGCTAATTCTTCCAGGAAAGTCAGAGGGTCGATGCAGGGGTTCTAGAAGGGGTGATAAACCATTTAAGCCTCATGAACAAGCGCATGGTCTTTTAAAGATTTGTGAAGTACTCGGGGCGGCGGTGTGTGTGTGCCCTCTTTCAGGAGCGGGCGGGGGGGCACTGCCAGCAATTTGCAGGCCAGGCAGTGTTCAACACGTGCATCACCCTTTCTCTGCCTGCTATTGCGCTCCATGCTTCGGAAAGGTAAGAAAAAGAACGTGCATTTGAGTTTGAAATGTCCGATCTTGTAGCAGTACACTTGCAAAGCCCACACATGACAATAACCCGATTCAAGGCCCCATTCACCCGATTTTTTAAACATATATAGCACTCCAACAAAGTTAGATTTTAAAACTTTATTAACATTTAAATATAACGAACGCAACAAAAACTGTAAATATATTTAACCATTTTTTGAAATTAACCAGAACTATAACGATAACAACAACAACAACAATAATATAACTTTTATGCCTAAATTACGCAAACATTTAGCTAATCTGCTAAATGGGGGAGTCGCCATTTCTTTACAATAATCAATAATGAAAAATCCACATCAATAGGGTTGCCCGTTTTCTCGATGCAGCACTATAGTGCAACATACACAGCACCTGGGGTGTCAAGAGTGAACAGGTCTTTCTTTGTTCCTTAAGATGTTATCTGTGTCAACCTCTTCCGAGAATGCTGATGCGTTAGGATTTCCTTGTGTTTCTTAATAGCATTGGTGTCTGTACACTTCTTTGTCAATTCTGTCAAGATGATAACTGCTTCATAAACAGACGATATCTTTGTTTAGTCATTAGTGTTAAGTGTGTCTGAAACTACAGTGCCCTTCTGTTTTTTTTTCTTCAGGCTCTACAGAGTTTTGTGTGTTGTTCTTTTGAGCGACAATTATTCCAGAGGTTTCAGGTTCACTTGTTTTGTCCTGCAGTGAGTTAACAGCTTTAGAGAGTTCATGTTTATTTGCTATGTCCTGCTGTTCGTCAACTGCTTCAGAGACGCCAGCCTCATTTGTTATGTTTCAGTAGATCCTGGACCTGCCCGGCCGCGCCCAAAATGGCGCCGGTGTAAATGGGACTCGTAACTGCTTGTTGTGTACTGGTTGCCCAACCTTGATATCACGAGATACATATGCAGTTTTGAAGCACATGGCGGAGGCTTGTCTGCTGTAGTGGGGCGCCCCTTTATCGTTTCAGTCGCCATTCCGCCCGCTTTTGCTACACTGTGCCTTTTCCGCCATTCAGCTGTTTAGCGCCCGCTCTTACGGCTACAGCGTCTCGCTCACCATGTAGTTGAGTTGCTCCCACTCTTGCGGTGCAGCGATAGGCGGCTTCCACAGGACTCTTAAAATGGCGGTCGGCTCTTCGGATTTGGGCCAGGTCCAGTAAAATGGCCCTGGGACACCTTGGAACTCGGACGCTTGTCTGCCAGGGCTTGGGTTCCATTCTCGAAAGCGTCCCCTCAGCCTTGAAGATTGTACAAAAGTCTTGGGGGCCGTCGACTCCCGCAGGCTTCCGGTGGGGCGCGGCTGCCATGATTGCTTGCGGAATGGCCACGACGGAGCTACGAGATGGTGGTGCTCTCATGGTGACGCCAGCTTCAGTCTGAAACATCCAGAAACAAGGTGGGGCTTTCATCGTTTGGGAAAAAAAATGTTTTAATCCAATGAAAAGTGTTATTTTTAGGTCACATGACCTAGTCTTACATAATTAGGAAAAGAAAAGTAAAATGAACCAATGAAAAGTTTTATTAACAAGTCACATGACCTGTTATGCTTACGTTATGCGCTACGCGGCGCGCTCTGGATCGTTTCCGGGAAGCTGCGCCTTGCGCACCGGAGCACTTCCGGGTGCGCTAACGCGTCGCGTCATATGACGCATTACGCGACAATGCAGGTCCAGAATATAGTCAAAATGTCTCCACCAACCAGCGGTCGGAATACAACCGCTTTCAGCAGTCCAAAAAGTTCGGTTAAATCTTAAGAGCGGGAGCAACTCAACTACATGGTGAGCGAGACGTTGTAGTCGCAAGAGCGGGCGGTAAACAGCTGAATGGCGGAAGAGGCACAGAGTACCAAAAGCGGGCGGAATGGCAACTAAAACGGTAAAGGGGCGCCCCACGACAGCGTGTCTTCAGGTCAAACGGATTGTGGGACAAGGTCCAGAATGGAAGATTCTTCAAAAGGGAAAAAATTCCGCCGGACCCCGGGAGCCGGCCGCCTATGCCGGGGGCGATCTCAGGCCTCACCAGGGCAACACGACTTGGGGAGGGGGCAGGAGCCAAGCGCCCCCTCTCAGTCCGCGCCATCTCACCGCCCCTCGGGGGCCTCCGTCAAGCGGTTTAGGGAGGCACCGTATCACATTGTTTTCCAATGCAGTCAGGTCCACAAATGGACCGCACTTACTTTGAATAGTGAAGCTGCAGCAGGTGCAAATAAGGTTTAAACAGTGTTACAAGAGCTGCTTAGAACTCTGAAGTATGGCACTCAACAACCAGGACTTATGCCATTTATGTAAGGCAGTGACATGGAAGCAACTCAGGGACAAAAAGCATGAACGAACATTCACGTATGAAAATCTTATTTGGAGAAGGGGTAGAATCCAAACGCCCCCTGCCAGTTCGCGCCACTACACCGTATGTGGAAAATCTGAAGCCATCATTCTACAAACTCTCAACGCTTGTTATCAGTGCATGAGTTTCATGCTCGATCGATTGAGCTAGCCGGATCGGGCAATAAAAAGTATAAAATAGTTATGTAAATAGTTATTTAATAAAATGTTTTACTCTGTTTCTTTGCTGGTGTGTTGTGTATATTTATAATATTTGCATAGGGTTTGTCGTTATTTTGGGCGGTGTGGGTGGCGGAGTCGAGCTGTTTTGCAGCCCTCATGGTGTGGAGCTCAGTTCATTTCACTATTTTCGTATTTCTCATGAAGGGTTATTCCTAATGTTTGTATTTTACCGAGGTCAAAAAGAGATCGAATTAGTGGTCTACTGATTTTGCTCGATTACTTTTATTTTTTAACACGATTTTTCACTATCTGCAAAGACTAAACAGAGTATTGCGACTTTGTGCTTGTTTGTAAATAGAGAATGATCCAAAGAGAACCAATTGTAAAACAGTAAATGCTTGGATAATAATCAATCAAATGGAGAGACAAGCAGGTACGACGGATTACAACAGGGGTAAAGGTCTGCGTTAACTACCGTTCACTATCTGCAAAGAGAGAGTACTACTAAGAGAAAAGAGGGGAGTGGGGGGGGGGCAGCGTTCAAAGCACATCAGCGTGCATAAACACGAAAACGTTTTTACCTATCACGTACTTGACATTTGACAGCTTTTGATATTTGCTATTAAAAAACCATTGAAATTCACAGAAAAAAACATAGGTTATAGTCCATATATAGTTAGGAATTTGCATTTACAAAACCTTGAAAATTCAATGAAAAAAACATTGGTTTTAGGCCATATATAGTTAGGGATTTGCATTTAGAAAACCTTATTTTACTCGCATAAAACCATTGAAATTCCATATATAGTTATAAGCGCTAACTATATATCGCGCACCCGCAATCCACTGCTGATGATGTCACATATTACATCATTCATGACATGGTTAGTGACATCACTGATGACATCACTGATGACATCTCAAATGACATCACTGATGACATCACTGATAACATCTCATTTGACATGACTGATCACATCACTGATGATATCATTCATGTGATAATACCATGAACCTCTTCAGACTCTAATATAACCTTAGATACAATCAGTGTAAACAGACAGTCACTCATCCATGGAGTTACTCACACACCTAGTCAGTTATGCCAAAAATCCATCACACCTCCATTTTCTCAACTATACAGTTATACACACCTTACTTATTCAAACATATACTAACACATATTTACTTTACTCTCTTATACAATCTCTGATACATGTTCACAATGATCCATACAGCCACTCACACATTCACTGGCTCTTATGCACAGTTATTTATAGATGTCAACTCTCACATGTACTGTGTTTTACATATGTACTTAATTTGACATGTAGCACTGAGATATCCATTCACTCACTAATACACTCATGCACAGTCAACCGCCCATACAGCTGTTTCCACATGCACTTTTGAATCTATACATATAGTGAATCAACTACTCACACATCTATGTACAGAGTCACACACCTCCCAGCCACCCATACACACACACTCAGTTTCCCATACAAATACTTGGACAACCAATCAATAACCCATACAGTTACTCATATAGCTACTGATCAACATATGCAGCAGTTTGTAGAACAACACATATAATGATGCACAAATTAAAACAGTTTAGTCACTAACCCATGCACTCAGTGAGACACATTTAATCACTCACTCAATCAGTCAGTCATGCACCTAGTAAATCCTTCATCCAGACACTTATATATCCACTCATTCTTCAATATGTAAAACATATTTTAACTTTACAGAAACATACAGTCACTGGATGTTGTAATCAGTGATGTCATCAGTGATGTCATTTGAGATGTCATCAGTGATGTCATCAGTGATGTCACTAACCATGTCATGAATGATGTAATATGTGACATCATCAGCAGTGGATTGCGGGTGCGCGATATATAGTTAGCGCTTATAACTATATATGGAATTTCAATGGTTTTATGCGAGTAAAATAAGGTTTTCTAAATGCAAATCCCTAACTATATATGGCCTAAAACCAATGTTTTTTTCATTGAATTTTCAAGGTTTTGTAAATGCAAATTCCTAACTATATATGGACTATAACCTATGGTTTTTTCTGTGAATATATATATATATATATATATATATGAATGCTCTTCAATTAGGACTCGCTTTGGCACCTAGAATCTTCACAAAGCTTCAGTTTCCTTTGGGGGGTATTTTGCATTCTTGAGGTATTCATGTTTTTCCATACATGATAAAAACACTAAAGAGAACGAGAAACAACGCACTGAGGTCGTTCCTAAAATCTCCAGAGAACAGCAGCCTCTTCGACACATATCGTCAAGCCCAAAAGGCATTTAGGAGGGCAGTTACCCAAGAGAGAAAGGATCAGGAAGCTCGATTCTGGGTTAAACTGGTATGGGAAAGCAAACAACAAAATTCAAAGTCATTTTGGTCACTCATCAACAATATCGATCGGAATACAACATCCCTCGGATCAGCGAACATCCAGGAAGCAGACTGGATCCTGTACCTAACAGAGCATTTCCAGGCACAAGACAATCCCGATTGCCCTGGACTAACACGGGTCTCTGACACAGGCACAGGTACAACACTGAATCCTCCACTCGATCAAATGCAGGGGCCCTGCTCACTCGAGGTACTGTCAGAAGAAAGAGTAGTCAATGCTCTGACCAAAGGGAGACAAGATGGAGCACCAGGCCCGAACGGCCTGCCGCAGAGGCTATTCAAGTCTGATATCCCTTTCTGGTCCAAAGTGCTATTAAATCTTTTTAACTACTCCCTGAACCACCAAACCATCCCGGATTCCTGGAGAGGTGCTATTATCCATCCCATCTATAAAGCCGGTCCACGAGGCAACCCAAACAACTATAGATTAATTGCCCTGTTGGACATAGAAGCAAAACACTTTGCAGGCCTCATCCTGGAGGATCTTAGACAATGGGCAAAGGAAAAAAATCTGATTCCTTTCAATCAGACAGGATTTGTTGCCAAATCAGGAACATTGACAAACCTACTGGCTACCTCCACCATCATTGACAAAGCCCTCACAAATTCCAGGTCGCTTTTCTGCTGCTTTGTCGACTTCAAAGCAGCTTTTGACAGGGTGCCTAGGGCAGCGCTGTGGCAAAAACTGAAGCAGTGGGGAATCCCAGACAACATCTTGAATCCCATTATTCTGCTGTACTCCAATACATGGGTCCGAGTGAAGCTAGGGTCTGGCGCGCATCTCTCCCGGAAAATCTGTACCTCTCGTGGTGTCAAACAAGGATGCGTGCTGGCTCCCCTCCTCTTCAATCTATTCATAGCGGATCTATCAAGCACGCTAGAGGAAGTAATCAGTCATCCACCAAAAGTAGGAGGCACGGCACTATGCAATCTTTTATATGCCGACGACTTGGCACTGTTCAGTCTCACCAGAGTGGGGCTACAGAGACTTCTGGATGCCTTAATGCAATACACGGTCATCAACCAATTAGAAATAAACATGAAAAAAACTATGGTTGTCCCGTTTGGAAAAAAACGCTACAGCGGTGGAGGCTGGACAATAAACAAAGAAAGCATCTCAATCAGCAAATCGTACAAATACCTAGGGGTCCATTTGGACTCCAGGGGCAGTTTCACCAAACAGATTACTGTGATTGCAGCCAAGGCAACAGTGTTAATGATATCCCTGGCTAAGCTATCGAGGAGACTCTCCGGTCCCACGGTTTTGCCCTTACTGGAAGTGCTTCGAGCAAAGATCGGCCCCACACTTTCGTACGGTATAGAGATCTTCAAGGGAAAAATGAACAAGTCTCTAAACAATCTAACAACCAAACTATACAAAAAACTGCTCCACCTGCCGAGTTCCTCCTCGCCGGCACAGGTCAGACTAGAGCTGGGCTTAACTAACTATGAATCCTCTGATGTTGGCTCATATCTTAATCTGATCCACAAATTAAGGAAGACAGAAGCTGGCACTTTGGAATTCTTGGTCTGGAATGAAATCAGTGTGAGCAATCCAGGAGGAACATATGGCCGCCTCCTAAATGATTACATCCAACAAACATCTGCTGCGGAACTCTGGGCCCTCAACCCAAGCCAGACTGCCTTCAAAACTACAATCAAAAAAGCTATAAGACTGAAATCCCTGATCATGGACAAAGCTCTCCTTGCGAAACGCAGCCATGCTTGGGCAGTAGCCAACTCCTATAAACGACTTTATCCGGCCAATTATCTTTCGATAACATTCTCTTATCATCTAAAGCGATGTCTGATTGCCCTAAGACTTGGAGATTGGCGCTTCCTACAAAATCTCCCTGTATGGCGCCAAAAAAAGGGCTGATCAAACGTGCAGAGGGTGCGGGTCAGCTAATGAAACCTTTTTGCACGTGCTCTGTATATGCCCCTTCTTCATGTCCCAACGCAGACGCCTACTCAGGCCGGAATGGAACAGGTTGGGAGTTCGGACTTGCAGACATGCCATTACTGCTGCTCTGTCTGCTGCACTGTCTTAAACATAAAATTGGCTAAATTCGTTCAGTACGCCTACAGGCTTTTAGAAAAATTGGACCACTGTGCAGAATAATGTGCACCTAATCCCACCGGCATTGTCTGGGAGTGCTAACCTTTAAATTGACATGCTGCAGTAAGCACTGATAAGAAAGCCACATTGTATTCTGTTTTTATTTTCTTTCATCTTTTAATCTTTTTTAAGCTGTAAGATTGTATTAATGTGCCGGTAGAAACTTTTAAAGATATGTTTTATATATCTAAATAAAGATGTTTATATTTATATGTTTTTCCATACCTCAACAACTGGTTAATTGCCTCTTCTTTCTCAGAGTCAGTCCAGGATGTCGAGGAGGTATGTGCCCTTCTGCTTGAGTATGGCTTTCTGCTACACAGCACCAAGTCCCCACCTACAGTCCTCCTTGTGTCTGCAGTTTCTAGGAGCCATGTTTTGGATGGATTTGGGGAGGTGTTTCTTGCTCGGGATCGCATTGACAGATTGATCCATCACCTATCAGTTCTTCTGGTGCTCCTGGAGTCTCCAGCAAGGTAGTGGCTCAGGAGCTGGAGCAAGATGTCATTGACTTTGGCACTGGTTCCTTTGGGTCGTTTACATCTTTACCCCATGGTGCATCATATCCTTTTGCACCGGAACCTAGATTGACAGGACTACGAAGCTCGAATTCTTCTTACCTCTCAGATATTTCAGGACATTAAATGGTGGTTGGAATCTCAACAGGTGCTATCCTCCTTGTCAGCCCCCCCCCCCATGGTCCTCTCGACTGATGTCAGCAGAAGGAGTGGGGGAAGTCTTGGAGAGTCACACAATTAAGGGTGTGTGGGACAAGTGGGAGTTTCCTAACTCCTCCAATCAGAAAGAGCTAGCTGCAGTGAAGGCAGCTCTGTTTAATTGTATCCCTTTTATCAATGGTCAGGTGGTTTATGTCCAGATAGACAATCAAGTGACATGGTCTTACTTGTGTCATAAAGGAAAGATGGGTTGCTTCCTTTTTCTCCTTGCTCTGGAGATTGGGCTGTGGTTGGAGCGGAATCTTTTATTTCTTTCTGCTGTTTATCTTCTGAGGCAGGAGAATGGGCCTGCCGACCAGTTCAGTCAGAGTTTTCCCTCATCGATTACAATGTGTCTCTCCCCCTAAGTTTTTTAAGAAATATCTCGGATGTTAGGGGTCCCGTGGTTGGATCTATTTGCCATGGAGGACAATGAATTGATTACCAACTATTGCTCCCTTGTTTCTTCTCCCCAGGCTTGGGCAACATATGTTCTTATGAGTTCTTGGTCAGAAGGCATGCTTGTACTGCTCCCTCCCACCCCCTTGATTCTCAGGTTGTTGGAGAAGACACTGGTCGACCATTCTCAGATTCTTCTGTTTGTTCCAGGGTGATATCTGAGGTTGTGGTATTCTCTACTCTTTCAGTTGGCCTTGTGTCCTCCTTGGTTCTTTCCTCTCCACTCCTGCTCTTTGAGTCAACCTGTTTTGTCCCGGGATTCATGGCAGTACCTCCATATAGGGGTTTGGCTGCTGAGAGGCTGACACTTTTGGCACAGGGGTATTCAATGATGGTCGGAAAGTCGCTCCAGTTGTCTCATAGGCCTTCAACTCGTAAGGCCTATGATCGCTACTGGGGTCATTTTAAGAGATGGTGTCTGGACAAGGGAATGGATTCGTCTTCTTATGTTCTCCTGACCATTATGGACTTTTTGCAGGATGGGTTTCTGTTAGGGTTGGTTGTTGCCACTTTGAGGTCCCAGCGGGTCACAATTCGAGCTTTTAAGGGGACTATCTCTCAGAGGTGGCTCCTTTGGCTTCCCACCTTCTTTGCAGTTTTTTTCTGCATATGTAGGTGTTATGTTATCTTAAGCTTTAGAAAGCTTTTCATTCTCCTCACATCCAAGGAGTGGATGTTGTGTGGTCTCATTAGGCCCGGGCAGGAACACCACCATTTAACATGTTCACGTTTAAAGTTTACATCTTTTCTTGAATGTTGATATTTGACACACACTTGCTTGCGTGCATGTATGGGATTATATTCAAGGAAATAACTTTGCTTACATTTATACATCTTCATAGGCATATTATCAGTGTCTTCAGCATTCTGTAAGACAGCTAAAGTTCACAGCACAAAATGTTGCTTGTTATTGTTTGCTCGTCGATAGCTTTGTCACAATATAATCAATAATGACGGCCTGACTGGGACTTTGAGCAACATAGGTGAAGTTTATTATATAAACAACATCATTCTTTTGTGAAATTAGCATAGCATATCGCTGACACTGTTGAGGTCGCTGCATGAATGATTTCCAGCTCAGCTGAATCCTGTGTACCTCCTGAGAAGATTAGTGCCCAGCTCTATGCCAAAATGGGGAGTTAGATCACCCTACAGGGATCCTGGGAGATTCACCCACCCTAGGAGCACTAAGATAGGGAGTGATAGGTAAGAGCACATATATAATTGTTCTTATATGCAAGCACGTAAGCTATGAACAGCATAATGGTTGAATTGTTCCATTTCTTTGCCATTCTGGTAATGCTGACTACTCCTTTTTGTTTCCTTCGATTAATTATTTCAGCAGATGTATTTTACACAAGAATCATATTGCTTCAAACAATAATGAAATTTCAATCTGAGTATTTCTTTTGTCTACCTTTAGACATGCATAAGTTACCAAATGAAAGTTTTCTAGATCTGTTTCCATGATTTCCTTGGGGAGTCAGGATTGTCATGTTCTGAGTTGCACATACCACCTATTACCTTGCTAGATTAGGGGTATAAATGGTGAACAGTGAGCTAGCCAGGACTCAGACCAACATATCCTGATAGTGTTTGTGGACTCAGTCTCACATAGTTTTGACATTTATGTTATCCAACAAACGCACAGTTTTACTAAGAAAGTATGAACTGTACGACACTGGTTTCACATTCTCTGGTTCACCCCTGGGATTTGCCTTTGGTGCTCCAGATCCTGAATGGTCCTCCTTTTGAACCACTGACCTCTGTTCCTGTTAAGTTCCTTTCTAGTAAGGTGGTCTTTATGGTGGCAGTGTGATAAGGTAGATGGGTCGGGAAAATTGTGGCTTTGTTGTTGGTTTTTCCTTGTATTTATTTTTCCATGACAAGAGTGTTCTATGACCCAGTCCTAGTTTTTTAGGTCTCGCCTGTCGATGCGCATGCGCATCGAGCAAGGCGAGACTATAGCGAGTTATCCACACTTTATCCACACTGCAAGGAATCGTGGCGATTCCTTGCAGTGCCCGTGACTTTTAAGGTCAATGCGCATGCGCATTAAGCTTATGCGCATGCGCATTGACCTAAAAAGTCACGGGCGCGTGCATGTCCCCTCTCCGCCCCCTCCCCCGTTCCGCCCCCTCCCCTGTTCCGCCCCTTCCCCTTCCCGCCGCTCGCCATATGTTCGCTCGTTCCCTCCCACTGGCAGCCTGCGGCCACTGCTGAGAAGCTTGTTGTTTCTTTTCTTGGTCATCACTGGCAGCTTGAGTGCATTATGATTTGCACGATTTCAAGGCAGGGCTGCCATTTGAAACGTAAGTGCCCTGTATTTTAAATTGATTTCGCTGAGGTTTAAACCCTCTTTTCGGACTACTCAGTCCCGTGCCTCCCCTACTCTCCTCCCCCCTCCTCCTCTCCTCCCCTGCCTGCCTGCCGCATTTCTCCTCCCCCCTCCCCTCTCTTCCCTCCAGCTTGTTGTTTGTATAATTTAACCCGCTCCGCCCCCTCCCCTTCGTGTCGCATTTCTCCTCCCCCCTCCCCTCCGTCCGTCCGTCTTGTTTTCCTTAATTTCCACTAGCTTAAGATAGGTAGTGTGAATGAAAACAAATTGGGATGCTAGCTTTTCGGGTCTTGGCAGAAGCAGAGTGACATTGCGTCTCTTAAAGGTCTACCATAGTTCGCTATCTACATTTCGAATGAAGGATGTTCAGTTGTAAAACACGTGGCATTTTATGGTGATTTGAAGCAGAGTCCACGGACTCACCACAGCCAGCCGGGTTGCTTTGTTTGTTCCCTGCGCAGAGGAGGCCCCCTTGGTTTCAGTTTTCTGGCTGTGGTTGCATCATAGCAGGGGTCAGCCCTTAACGCTGGTAAAGCTAGAATGTGCGCAGATGTTACGGCGTTCGTTTTCAGAATTACTCTTTCTTTGATTTTCTGATGGGCCAGTACTTTGAACATAATCCTTATTTGAGCCCTTGCATTAGTGATTCCATGTCATATTAACTTCGAGCTGTCCGATGCTGGCCTCCCAGGAGCAGGATGAACACAGCACTTTTCCCCTGTAATTTGATAGGCTGGCGACAGGCGTTGCTGCGCACTGTGTTTATCCAGCATCATCGACTTCAGTTACCGAAGCAGGCTGTGGCATCTCCCTTGCCGAAGGGCCTCGATATCCATAGGCTCGACAATGCAGCTTGTTTTAGAGGCTGTTCTCACTCCGATGCCTCGTGTAGTTGTTTTCATGATATTATTAAATTGGTCATGCCTTTGAGTAGTGCGGGGTAAATATCCTCATAGATGGCCTTTCTCGCAAATTACTCTATAATGCTGCATTATTTTTTAATACACTGCCTTTTCATTAGCCTTCCACCAACAAAACATAATTTAAAAGGTAATGTTTTGCCGCATTCTACCCGATTATGTATTGTCCTTTTTATTGTTTAGCTTAGTTTCTAGTGATTTTGCACTGTCGGATGTACATATAGTTTCATTTGTTGAAACCCTCACCATAGCTCGATTTCATAGGCCTGAATATATACGTATATTACAGATTGCACATGGACTTAGCAAGAGCGCATGTTACTACTTGGCTGCGTTTAAGGTGTTATTGAGGTCAGTGTACTTTAAAAATTTGAACAGTTTCTTTAGTATTATGTCACGCATTCTTAAGCAAGTAAAGAGGTGCCTCAACTTCTGTTCCAGTGATAGTCAATGTCTTTCTGTAACAGTCTCAGCGAATGATTCTGTATTTTAATGTCCATCCTAGCATTTTAGCAGACAAAGGACATCTAATACTTTGTACTGAATTTTAAAGTCGCCGAGCTGTAATCTAAGCCACTCGTAACCCATGGTGGATATTGAATTGTAAATCCTCATTGTTGACCGACGAGAATGTACTTAATATTTGGACTTAAGATTCACGCTCTTCCAGTCAACATTCAACTGCTTTTTTGCAAAACAACCCATTGCCTCCTACCTCCAGACCAAGATCTCACTCACCCTCACCCTCACTCACCCTCACCATCACTCACCCTCACTCATCCTCACCCTCACTCATCCTCACCCTCACTCACCCTCACTCATCCTCACTCACCCTCACCCACACTCACCCTCACCCTCAACCCCTCACCCTCACTCACCCTCACTCACTCACCCACCCTCACTCACCCTCACTCACCCTCACTCACCCTCACTCACCCTCAACCCTTCACCTTCACTCACTCACCCTCACCCTCAACCCCTCACCCTCACTCACCCTCACTCACCCTCAACCCCTCACCCTCACTCACCCTCAACCCCTCACCCTCAACCCCTCACCCTCACTCACCCTCAACCCCTCATCCTCAACCCCTCACCCTCACTCATCCTCAATCACTCACCCTCAACCCCTCACCCTCACTCACCCTCAATCCCTCACCCTCACTCACCCTCAACCCCTCACTCACCCTCAACCCCTCAGCATCACCCTCACTCACCCTCAACCCCTCACCCTCACTCACCCTCACTCACCCTCGAACTCTCACCCTCACTCATCCTCACACTTACTCACAATAACTCAGCCTCACCCTCACTCACCCTCGACACATCACCCTCACTCACCCTCACCCTCACTCACCCTCACCCTCACTCACCCTCACTCACCCTCACCCTCACTCACCCTCACCCTCACTCACCCTCACTCACCCTCACCCTCACTCACCCTCAACGCCTCGCCTTCAACTCCTCACCTTCAACACCTCACCCTCAACACCTCACTCACACTCACTATCAATCATCCGCACTCACCTTCAACGCCTCCCCTTCAAATGCACACCCTCACTCATCCTCACTCATCCTCAACACCTCACCCTCACCCTCATCCACCCTCAACACCTCACCCTAACTCACAATAACACTCTCACCCTCACTCACTCTCACTAACACTCACCCTCAACACCTCACTCACCCTCAACACCTCACTCACCCTCAACACCTCACTCACACTCAACTCCTCACTCACCCCCACCCTCACTCACCCTCAACACCTCACCCTCACACAGTGCAATAGGTCTCGCAGGATTTTTACTTAAAGATTTTACATTTGCTTATTGCTTTTTTGATTTGTAAATCTTTTGCATTGCCTACAAAAAATAAAATGCAAAAGATTTAAAACAAAAAAGATATAAACAATTCTAAAAGCACTAACTCTAATGCTGCGAGACCTATTGCATTTCTAATGCTTGTTACCTAAGATACCTTCGCAGTTTCACTACTTGGAAGATATTCCTTCCTGATCCATCTTCAACAGAAGAGATAACTTTGCATTCTCTTTATCTCTGTAGATGTTTGATCATCTATCTGGAGTATACTGTCTCCTTTTCTGAGGGTGGACTCACTGTTTGTCACCTTTGGCATGCCAAATGAGGGATCTTGCCAATCTACTTCCACTATTTCTCTGTAGATTTAGTCCACTATCATGGGATCCTATCAGGTCTCTGGGTCAGAAGCTCCTTCTCAGATTCTGGGGTGGTCCACCAGGGACGTTTCAACGTCTTGGGTAGCTTTCAAGGGTGCATCCTTAAGGCATATCTGTGGTGTGGCTACCTGGAAGTCTCCTCACACCTTTCTCTCTCACTATCTTCTACAATTGTGTGAGAGTTTTTTTCTGCAGCCTTATGAAACAGTGCTCTTCTGCAGTTTCTGATTCTTGACCTGTTTTGTGCTTGCTTTCTTTCTTTTGTATCATGTAATAAACTCAGTGGGATATTGCATACCAGGTGTTTTGCTATTTTACTGTGGTGGCGGAAATTCATCTCTAGTTTGGCTTGGGTATTGTCTCAAACGTGAAGACTGCATCCATGTAGTCGGACTATCATGTAATGTCCCCGTTACTTGCCGGTAATCTTAATGATCCGAGTCCTGTCATCCTTGATGCAGTCTTGAGTCCTGTCTCTACCCCCCACCCTCCTTGGGTAGGGTGTTGTTGAATTTCCAGTTATTTGTCTTTTCTGCATGGTATGTATGGGGTGTGACATGGTGTGCTCCTGTTTTGTGGTGGGCCTGGGTAATGGTGGACATTTTGGTTGAACGTTTTTGATTTTTAAGCTTGGGAATATGCTCTGCAGGGGGGTAGAAGAATCTCAAGCATGAGGAATGCATCAAGGAAGACCAGGAATCAGAGTAACGAAGGTAGCCACTGAGTAACCGGGGCATTATTTGGCAAAGGGAAAACAACATTTTAAAATATGTGAGCATTCCCAGTTATAAGTCTCTGACCTGTGAGAATAAAACCATTTTTCTTGTCAGAGTGTCCTCTGAGGAGACACTATAGATACTCCCTAATCAGGGGCGGATTGGCAATGCGGGCATTCGGGCATCGGCCGAAGGGCCGGTGTATCAGTGCCCTCTGTGGGCCGGTTTTTTCTCCCCTGTCCCAGTCCACAGAGAGTGGACTCGGACAGGGGAGAAAAAACCTGCCCACAGAGGGCACGGAGACAGAGAAATGAAAGCAGCCTCGCTGTGGGGCCCTACAGCAATCATCAGCTGTGGCCTCTCCTTCACCCCTGCCCTGCCAAGAAATCACGCTGAGGGTGGGGTGGGAAGGGCTGATTGTTTGCAAGAATCGGCCTCCCTGGGGGCCAGGTTTTGCTCAGACCTTTGAGCCATTTTCACCTCAGCCCCCTGGGGCCCACGCAGCCCAGAAACAGTGTTAGTCTCAACACCTCACCCAGGGCCCTTCACATTCAGGGCATAGTAGGTGAGGAAAGATGGTTCTGGCTGTGGGGGTCAGGTGATATTTGGAACTCGCACCATCTTCACCTCAGCCTCCCCCTGGCTAACGTGGATGGCCCTTCAGCTGTGTTTTGTGCTCCCCTGCCATGACATTGCCCTAAGGCCTGGTGGGATGGGGAGGGCTGATTAATTTACTAATTGCAGGGACCTTACCTCTGTTCATGTGCTCCTCAGCTGAAGGTCTGGGGAGGGCTAAGTAGGTTAGTAATAGCAGCGGCTTCGCTGCTATTCAGGTGATCCTGCGCTGGAGGGCTCGAATAATTTTGACAGAAAGGGGCCTTGCTGTTTTTTTTAGATGCTCAGCATGTAGGCCATTGTCACCTTGGCCCTGTGTCCTGCACAAGAACAGTATCCTCCTACTTTCATTCCTTGTCTGTGCAAATGGTGTTTGATTTTTCTTATGCAACTAACAACCATTGACAAAGCCAATAGTCCTGGCTGCTTGTAGGTGTAAAAAGGGCACGTCCCTTGAATGTGGATCACGCCCCTTAAATGTGAGCCACACCCCTTAAATGTGGGCCACTTTTTCCGTCAGTGCCCGGGCCAAATTGTGATCCCAATCCGACACGGTCCCTAATTCGTGTTTGATGGAAAA